>NC_069660.1:151209833-151479833 GCF_027244095.1 Hemicordylus capensis
AGAGAGAATGGAGCGATCTTGGAGAGAGAGAGAGAGAGAGAGAGAGAGAATGCAGCAGTCTTAGAGAGAGAGAGAATGCAGCTGTCTTGTGCGAGAGAGAGAGAGAGAGAGAGAATGGAGCAGTCTTGGGGAGAGGGAGAGGGAGAGAGAATGGAGCAGTCTTGGAGAGAGAGAGAGGGAATGCAGCAGTCATGGCATGAGGGGGAGAGAGAGAATGCAGTAGTCCTTTGCTAGAGAGACAGAGAGAGAGACACACACAGAGAGAGAATGGAGCAGTCTTGTGCGAGAGATAGAGAGAGAGAGAGAATGGAGCGATCTTGGCGAGAGGGAGAGGGAGAGAGAGAGAGAGAGAGAGAATGGAGCAGTCTTGGAGAGAGAGAGAGAGTGAGAGTGAAAGAGAATGGAGCAGTCTTGGAGAGAGTGAGAGAGAACGCAGCAGTCTTGGCAAGAGGGGAGAGAGAGAGAGAACGCAGCAGTCTTGGCGAGAGGGGAGAGAGAGAGAATGAAGCAGTCTTGGCGAGGGAGAAAGAGAGAATGCAGTAGTCTTGGCGAGAGGGGAGAGAGAGAGAGAATGGAGCGGTCTTGGGGAAAGAGAGGGAGAGTGAGAGAATGGAGCAGTCTTGGCGAGGGAGAGAGAGAGAATGGAGCAGTCTTGGCGAGAGGGAGAGAGAGACGGAGAATGGAGCGCTCTTGGGGAGAGAGAGGAAGAGAGATAGAGAGCAGCAATCTTGGCGAGGGAGAGAGAGAGAATGCAGCAGTCTTGGCAAGAGGGGAGAGAGAGAGAGAGAGAGAGAGAGAGAGAGAGAGAGAATGGAGAAGTCTTGGTGAGAGGGAGAGAGAGAGAATGGAGCAGTCTTGGCGAGAGGGGAGAGAATGCAGCAGTCTTGGCATGAGGGGGAGAAAGAGAATGCAGCAGTCTTGTGTGTGTGACAGAGAGAGAGAGAGAATGGAGCAGTCTTGTGCGAGAGAGAGAGAGAGAGAGAGAATGGAGCGATCTTGGCGAGAGAGAGAGAGAGAGAAAATGGAGCGGTCTTGGTGAGAGGTAGAGAGAGAGAGAATGGAGCAGTCTTGGCGAGAGGGGAGAGAGAGAATGGAGCAGTCTTGGCGAGAGGGGAGAGAGAGAATGGAGCAGTCTTGGCGAGAGGGGAGAGAGAGAGAATGGAGCAGTCTTGGCAAGAGGGGGAGAGAGAGAATGGAGCAGTCTTGGCATGAGGGGGGGAGAGAGAGAATGGAGCAGTCTTGGCATGAGGGGGGGAGAGAGAGAATGGAGCAGTCTTGTGCGAGAGATAGAGAGAGAGAGAATGGAGCGATCTTGGCGAGAGAGAGAGAGAGAGACAGAGGAGAAGTCTTGGAGAGAGAGCGAGAGAATGCAGCAGTCTTGGTGAGAGCGGGAGAGAGAGAGAATGGAGTGGTCTTGGAGAGAGAGAGAAAGAGAGTGCAGCAATCTTGGCGAGGGGGAGAGAGAGAGAATGGAGCAGTCTTGTGAGAGAGAGAGAGAGAGAGAGAGAGAGAGAGAGAGAGAGAGAGAGAGAGAGAGAGAATGGAGCCATCTTGGGGAGAGGGAGAGGGAGAAAATGGAGCAGTCTTGGAGAGAGAGGGAGAGAGAATGGAGCAGTCTTGGCGACGGGGAGAGAGAGAGAATGGAGCAGTCTTGTTCAAGAGAGAGAGAATGGAGCCGTCTTGGAGAGAGGGAGAGAGAGAGAATAAAGCAGTCTTGGATAGAGAGAGAGAGAGAGAATGGAGCAGTCTTGGCGAGAGAGAGAGAATGGAGCAGTCTTGGCGAGAGAGAGAGAGAGAGAATGGATACTATAAATTCTTGGCTTCAAACACAGCTCCAGTTCCCCAAGAGCTCCCTTGCTCTCTCAGCCCTGTCTTGGAAATGCCAGGGAGGGAACTTGGAGCCTTCTAGGCTCCATCCCCCTAAAGGGAATGTCTTTCAGTGCTCACACATCAAGTTTCCCATTCATATGCAACCAGGGCAGACCCTGCTTAGCTAAGGGGACAAGTCATGCTTGCTACTACAAGACTAGCTCTCCTCTCTTCCCTATAGCATAGTGGTTAGAATGTTTATCTCAGACCGAGAAGACCCGAGTTCAAATCCCCATTCAACCACAAAACTCACTGGGTGACTGTGGGCCAGTCATGTATCTCTCAGCCTAACCTACCTCCCAGGGTGGTTGTGAAGTTAAACATAACCGTATTCCTTTGAGTTCCTCAGAGGAAAAAGCGGGATATAAATGTAAAATAAATAAATAAATAAGGCTCCCTTTGAACCTCTCAGATTGATTTCCCTAAAGTTTATTTTGTTGAAGGCTTTGTTTCTTGTTTCCATTAGCTCCATGTGTTGGATTTCAGAGCTGGGGGTGCTGTTTACACATATGAAACCGTGTCTGATTTTTCCCTATTACATTTGCCTATGGACGGATCCTACCTTTGTGCCTAAAGTTAACTAATTGTTTCACAGAACACAGAAGCTCATGCTGCCATCTTTTTGCCCTAACCCCAGTTCACCTAAGAAGGAGTGGCATACTCTGGACATGCACAGGGTAGTTAAGATTTACCTACGTTGTATGAATTGTTTTAGGACCAAATTTTCACTCTTTTCTCATTCCAGGACAGCTCCCCGGGGCACAAGGTCTAAGTCCACTCCCCACCCACCCCCACCGACCGTTTTAAATGCTTTTATTAGTATTATAGAAACAGAAAAGGTTACATCTCTGAGAGTCCAACAAAACCATACAAACAGATCTTATCCATCGACAACAACAAAAAAGATCCCCATACATAAGAAAGAAACAATAGTAGTAATTGTATGTGTGTGTGTGTGTGTGTGTGTGTGTGTGTGTGTGTGTGTGTATATATATAGAGAGAGAGAGAGAGAGAGAAATATTGTTAATATGTTATTAGGATAGCAGGCCTCGGAAAGTCTAAACCGGAATCTAACCTTCAGTAAAGGATCTTAAACCTCTCAAGGAAAACTCCCCCTGAACCGATTGATCGTCCAACAATTATACAATTTAAAGAGGCGAGAACCCATTCTACCATGACAAAAAAAGATATAGATAATATAAGTAATTCAAGCACAGTGTTCTACAATAGGTATTCCCATCTACACCACTTGTTGGTCCATGTAAAAACAGATCAATAAAATCAATAAATGTAAATTTCCGCACTCCAATTTTGTCCTTCATCTGATTTGAAACCTATATAATTGAAAATGAAAAAAATTATTAAAAATTATTCAGAAGCTTTCAAAATCCCGAGTCTAACCTAACAAAAAAATGTGTTTGGAATGTTCTATAGTGCTGAATAGTAATTTTTTTAATTAAAGATTATAAAAAGTCATAAATATTCTAATCTCATCCATCCCAGCTTCCTGAGTAACAAATAAAAAATTCCATGCAGAATACTAAATGATATAAGTAATGAGTACAAATTCCATTAATAATGCTGTTTATTAAGCTGATGGGTGAATAAAATCCAAGACAGACAAGAAAAATCCAAAAATCTAGAAAAACACCAGGAATATTCAGTGTCTTTAAGATCCTTATTCTAATAAGGGGATTTGGAGCTGGGTGTTACCAGTACGCTGATGACACCCAGATCTAGTCTCCATGTGAACTTATTCAGCAGCTGGCATATCCTCCCTAAATGCCTGCCTGGAAGCAGTAATGGGCTGGATGAGAGAGAATAAACTGAAGCTGAATCCAGATAAGACGGAGGTACTTATTGTGCAGGGTCAGAAATCTAGAGACGATTTTGATCTACCTGTTCTAGATAAGGTCACACTTCCCCAAAAGGAACAGGTTCACAGTCTGGGAGTACTTCTGGATTAATACCTCTCCCTGGTTTCTCAGGTTGAGGCGGTGGCCAGGGGTGCTTTCTATCAGCTCTGGCTAATATGCCAGCTGCGCCCGTTTCTCGAGATCAGTGACCTCAAAACAGTGGTACATCTGTTGGTAACCTCCAACTTGACTTCTGTAATGCACTCTACATGGGGCTGCCTTTGTATGTAGTCCGGAAACTTCAGCTGGTTCAGAATGCAGCAGCCAGGTTGGTCTCTGGGTCATCTCGGAGAGACCACATTACTCCTTTACTGATGGAGCTACACTGGCTGCCAATGGGTTACTGGACAAAATACAAAGTGCTAGTTATAACTTATAAAGCCCTAAATGGCTTAGGCCTTGGGTATTTAAGAGAGCGTCTTCTTCACTATGAGCCCCACCACCCATTGATGTCATCTGAGGAGGTTAACAAGAGAAAAAAGTGAGTCCTGTATATTTATATTAAGAAGAGCTTTCATGAATAATAAAATGTAAGTGTACGTATGCTCAAACAATATTCTTATAAGAAATATAAAGAATATCAAATACTGGATAGCTATAAAACCTTATCAGCACTGTTTACCTTATGTACTAAAAACGTCATAAATCGAATCCCGACATTGGGAACAAATGGAGACCTTGTCGAATGTTGTAGTTTATAAAAGGCTCCCAAACAGACATAAATGACTCAGAACACGAACCCTCCTTATAAGATGAGACTTGCGAAATTGAAGCATAATCCCATAATTTCAAAAACCAATCATTTAAAGAAGAACTCTCAGACATACACCAATTTCTTGTTCATGATGTTTAAGGTTAGAGTTCAGTGGCACCAGAGCGATTCTCTAAGACTTCACATTGGGGATTAGGGGGTAGCTCCTCCCAGCTCACCAGAAAAAGTTGTTTCCTGATTGGCCCTGTCTTGGAGCAGGTGGGAGGAACAACCCAGCATCACTGGATACACTCCCTACCACTGAGAATGATCTTTCAGGTGAGTGCCAACAATGCATTGAACCTTGACTTTGATCAGAAATGTTGTGTCGACCAAGACTATACCATCTGTTTCAGTACGACAAAGTGAATTTCTTTCGTGTCAGTATTAAACTTTCAACTACTATTCAACTTTACATATCAATTGGAAGGAACAACAGCAGCTGCTTTCTGCTTTGCACCTGGAGACCATGTTCCAGATATCTAAGATACCATTCATGTCTCCTTGCAAAACTTCACCATCTAGAACCACTTCGGTGATGATGACACAACAAGCACTGGAAGAAGAGAAACATCCTCCTGTTGAGTCTAGAGGTGAACATTGCTACCAACTATTTCCTCAGTATGATCACTGCTGGTACTGTATTGCAGGAGCATGGGACCACATGAGGGAAGTCAAAAGCCATATAGAGTTGGACTGTGGTTTCTTCCACCCGGAGTGTGAATCCAGATTTCCACAACCATACTCTCTAGTGCCTACGATGGGAGATTTCATGCACCATTATTAGGAAGTTTACTCTCCACATTTTCGCCACTATCGCCCATCATCATGTAGAGAAATGTCTCCTGTGCATGAGGGCTAGCATCCTGGAGAAGCAGCTAGACAGAGACATATCAGCCACAGTTTCTGAACCCGCCAGTCCCTCGGCAAACTGAGCAAGTAAGGGAAAACATTATGCAGACTCTTCCACATAGCTACTCTGTGGCAACAGTGGCAGTACCAACTACCACAGCAATCCCAATAACTCCTATCAAAGAATCATCTGTAGCACAACTTACCTCAGATTCATTTAGTTGGACTCTTTGTACCCCTTCTTCAAGTTGGATGTTAATATAACTTCATATTTGTACCTATTGAACCAATCTACCCATTACTTATAAAGATTTTAATTTCTTCCAAAGCAATGCATCTGCCTTATATATTGTACTACAAAATCATACAGGTATCATCTCATACTGCACGGGAGATAGCAATGGTAAGCCCCTCCTGTATTCTAGCAAGACAACCACAGGGCTCTGTGGTCGCCAGGAGTCGACACTGACTTGACAGCACACTTTACCTTTACCTCCTAGCCCAAACTGATTCTTTGCCTTCTGTGCAGAACATCTCATTATATTTAAGGAAGCCAAAGCTGAAATTCCAGGATTAAACTTACATCTATCCCAAAGAACTGTGGCAAACTGCTATGGCCTTAATCTATGTTAGATGGTCAAAATAGTGCCACTTTAGGACCAGAGTTAAGGATATTTCATTTTGGCTCAAACTCCACAAAACTGGGACACTGGAACCCAAGCCTAATGCCTAGACATGCCATGTCATCTACAATAAAGTTTTGCAGTGTCACAAATTGTGCTTGCTTCCAGTTTGCCCTTCACATGCACCCACATTTTTCCTTGGTCTTTGAGGCCCAAATCAAGATGATGATAGTGGAGTGCCTGGCACCAGCCAAGTCACCCATGATGTCAGTTTGGTACACTGAAGACAAGTTGTAAGAGAATTATTCTTCAGTCTATAAATGCTTGCCTCTCAAATGTCTTCACACAGCAGTTATTTATATAGCCATAGGTAGCTCCTTGGAGGCATGGTAACAAAGAAAGCAGATCTCCAAAATACGCAGAGCATACTTGGTGGTAGGGTGGGGCGGTGGAATAAATTGAGACCTCTTAAAAAAAAAAAGCTGCATTAGTGGCTGATAAATTCTATTGAATGTTATAACAAAGTTTATGAACAACATCTTTTGTCAGTTAAGTTGTTAGATTATGTTTATTAAATATTGGTGGAATAAGGCACATTCATCGCAAGATACTGGGTGTTTGTTTTATATGTTGTGAATGTATTAACGTGTGTGTGTGTGTGTGTGTGTGTGTGTGTGAGTGTGTGAGAGAGAGAATTGTTTTAAAGACTATATAAAACTGTACATGGATATGAATTTGCAGACTCAGACACAGGGGCATATCTAGTAGAGAGGGGGCCTGTGTTCGTCCATCTCCCTGGCGGCCCCTCAGAGTGAGGGAGAAAATGAATAAAATTGGGAGGGGTGGAGTTGAGGGCCCCTCAGGAGCCGGGGGGGGGGCTGGGTTCTTTGAACCCCTCTGCTCAATTATCGCGACACCTCTGCACTGACAATTCACATTCCCCCAGAAAGAAGGGCTTTTCCTTCAGCTTGAGGACTTTCCTGTGGTTTTCCCTAAGGTCTTACCTACATAGCATATGTTGAATTACAGAGGCTTTTTTCCTTGGAAACAGGAGTTATTATGAGCTCTCTGAGGAGGGAGGAGGCTGTTGTCTTCAAAATGAGGACTTTCCCACTCTTTCCCCCCTAAGGATCTGCCTAGACCATTAATTCCTGATCTGCTGCATGTTTCTGCCCTGCCCCCACAGAGTTTCCCCACGCCTCTTTCTTGAATACAGGAGCAGGTTGTGTCTGTTCATAAAGCAGGCTCTTCTTTCAAGCCAGATGCATTTATAAATGCATCCCTGGATGCATGTATAAAGTAAAAAAAGAGCAGTTGTCTTTCCTCTAGAATCGAGAGTCTAGATGGCTACAGTTTGTTTTAAAAACAGAACGGAACATAAAAGTTGCCTCCGGAATTCATGGAAGCTCTAAAGTGTCACTATAGATGCACTTGCCAGAAACTGGCATATATGTTTCCTGAGGCTGAGAATGTGGCTGAAGATGAGCTAGTGTCATGAAGGCAGCTGCAGTCACTCCTCTGTTGGCCAGGGTTCCAGTCCACTGGCCGAAGGGACTCTCTGGAATAAGCCCTGTGTGGTATATCATGAGGAGGGGGACACAGTGCACGGACTTCAGCCAGGGGGCGGAGCCTAGGACCAGCACTGCAGCAGGCAGGGGCCTCCGTCTTCAGTTGTTACTGCATGTTAAGCAAAAAGGGCACAGTCCTCTAACCGAAGACTGCCTCGATGAAGCATGCAGGAGAAGGCAGTCCTCTGTAAGATAGATCAGTTCGTGAGGGCTGCTGTCTTTATGGCAGATGTAAATTTAGACCCTATGCATTCTTCCGTCTGCATCATGGGAGCAGCCAGCACCTGTTCTCTGTTTCCATGCAGACTGAGGGCTGAGATGGGAGCCTGAGAATTACAGCACTTTCTAAAATCTGACCTGCCATTCCTGGCAGCAACAATCATAGACGAAACTAGGGTGGAGCAGCCAGGGCACGTGCCCTAGGCGCCACTGGGGGCATGCCAGTGCCATGTTGCCCCCCCCCTCCCCAATTCATGGATTTAAAAAATAATAATTATTTACCTGTAGGCCCCTGAGGCACCTTCCTAAAGGCCGTGGGAGGGAGGAGTCTGCAAAGGTTCCCCTCCCCTGCCAGCCTCTCAGATCACCACTGCAGCCCATCCTGGGCTGATTTTCAGGCCTGTTCGGGCCTAGAAAGATCAGTGCAACGGCCATTTTAGAGGTCCCGCACATGCTCAATAGGCCACTGCGAGGCCTGGCAAGGCATAGGACCTCACAGAGACTATTTGAGCACGTGCGGCAGCCATTTTTTTTAAATAAAAAAAGGCTGCCGGAAATAAAAAATGGCCGCCACACATGCTCAAATGGCCTCTGCAAGACCCAAGTCTAGATTTTTCCCTGATCTAGGGAGTCAGAAGAATGCAAAGTTGTTGGCAAGTGACCTGAGCATTTAAAAAACAGATATAAATGGCACAAAAAAGTAAGTGGACAAAATATCCTTTAAAAGGACAATGTCGGTTTAATACCTTGTAAGCTGGCAAAACTGAAGGGTGCGGGGGGGGGGCGGAGAGGCAAGGAATAAAATGGAAATGTTCACTCTCATGCTGTTTAATTCTCTATACAGAGCTCTATCTGCATATTTGCCAAGCAATCTGATGATAAGGTTTGTGGGATTTCAAACTTGGAAAGTGTCTGCCTTTAACTTGTGTGGTGCTTTTAAAAAAAAAACTGTTGTAAGAATTCACACCCAGAAATGTTGCATTTGCAATGTATTGCCATCCCTGTGCTTTCAGCTGTGAGCAATGTCTCAGCTGTGCTAAAGACCCCCTGTGGAAGGGTCCAAAGATAACAAGGATCCAGTCTGCTGCAGACATCAGTTTCTTCTTAAAGGTTATTTAGTATTAATTATAGTTCTTCATTGCACTTGATAGACTCCAGCACGTGTAGGACAAGGGTTGTGGAATTACATAGGAACTGATGTAAAAACCCAAAGCAAGCATGACTCGTTTACTGCAGTGCTTTGAAATAATCATGCCTTCCACCTCAAATTTAACAAAACGTTATAGAATAATTTGTTTTTGTTTTACTGGCAGACACTTTCTGCTTTGAAATGACTTATGAAAAGAAGCAAATCAGCAAATAAAAATGCAATAATGAGAGGCTGATAATGAAATGTTTAATCCAGACCTACAAATAAGTATATAAAAATATATAAAAGTATGTATTAAAGTGTAACTCAGAAGTTAGGTTCACATCCCTAATGGAATATGAAGCTAACTGGAGGCCAGAGGTAAGAGCAAGAGGCCCCCTCCCAAGAATGTGGGTTGAGGGGCCCACCGAGGCGACAGGTACCAGGAGTGGTCAAGCACAGGCCATTAGTTGAATTCCTTTGCCAGCTGAAAGAGGGTCTGGCTGGTATGAAAAGATACCATAGGGATTAAAATTGTCAGAAGCCAGGTAGTAAATCATCTTCTCAGGCTCTAGATGACACCTCTGGAATATGTAAGTTTGATAACTAATGACGTGTATTAATCGCTTTATTGATATGCTTGTATGATTGAAACCTATAAAAACTTACCTGCTGTATAACTCGGCGCGCAGTATCATCCAGATGCGCTCTGATGATACTCGTGCCTTTCATGACATGAAATAAAGCGCTTTCTTTGAGCACGTACCCTTGTTGTTTGACTTCATTCGGTTAAGACAACAAGTATATTGGCGAGAATTGAGTCCTCTTTGGTTCTGTCAAGACGCCCCATTCTCTATCCAAGTGATAGACGGATGAAAGCAAAGTGGCTGAATCAAACAGGAAGGCTGGATTCTAGAGGGATCTTTTCCCCGCAACAATTTCCTGGCACCCCGATCAGATGGGACTGTCCACCCTGTCTGCCTGAACCCGGGAGGATCCAGTGACAACCAGCCGGCGCCAAACGGTGAGTTCACCATTGCTGGGACTCGGTGGGACCCCCTGGGTTGGGTAAGGCGAAAAGGACAGCTTCCAAGATTCCACATTGAGAATCAGGTGCGTGCTCTACGGGTTTTAAGGTACCTTGGGGAAGGATTCCTTGGGAGGGATCCTTGGAAAGGATGGGGACTGGACAGAGCAAAGGACTAGTTCCAGGAACCCCCCTAGCATACATGTATGAAAACTGGAGGGATTTGACAGGGACTGTGGGACTGTCACGGGTTCGGATGGTCACTCTTTGTACCTCCGTTTGGCCAGATATACCTTTGAGACTCCTGCAAGACAATGGCCAGCAACTGGGTCATTTGAGCATGATCGTCTCAGCTATTTGCGAGGGTTCCTGGAGGTCCCACAGCCTGGGCAAATGGATTATTGGTTTGTCTGGGCAAACGCTGCTGAGAAGAAAGCAGGGGGGGTTCCCAGCCCTATCAATAATCAAATGGTGGCCACCACAGCTCCCCTTCCTCCTCCCTACCTTTCTACACAGGAGGATGGGTGGAGACCAAGCACTATGCCCCCGGCTCCTCTTCTCCTTCCCGGAGCCAGTCCTATGTTAGCTGGGGCAAGTCAAAACGTTCAGCCTCCAGTCTCTCCCCCTCACACCAGGTCTGGGCTCCCCTTTGGAGCAGCTGGAAAAGATCTCACTGAAACTGCCTGTCAGAGCAAACTCATGCAGGAGCAGCAGTCTCTCTCTCTCCTGGAAACAGCAACTAAGGCAATTTCCACTGTCCTTGAACAAGCATTAGGAAACCAGCCCTCTCGAATGGCATCTTTTGGGGAGGGAAGTCCCCAAGTGATAGCCCCTCTCAGAACTTACCCTGTTCCCACTAATGACGGGATAGCACATCCCTATAGTCATGTCCCTTTTGCTGCAGCAGACCTGGTTCTGTGGCAGCAAAACACCCCGCGCCTGCGAGATGATGCAGAGCTGGTGCACCGAAGATTTCAAACAATCTTCAATACACACCAGCCCAATTGGCAAGATGTAGAGCAACTAATGTCATCCCTGTTAACCACAGAAGAAAAGGCATTAGTACTGCAGAAAGCTCAGCAATATGCAGTAGGGCAAAACCCAGCACTTAATCCATGGCCACAGGAGGACCCAAAGTGGGACCCAAATGACAAAGTTGACATGGCTCGCCTCCAGTCCGGACGGAAAACCATATTGGAAGGAATTAAAGTGGCAGGACAGAAGAGTGTCAATTGGGCAAAGGTGAAGATAGTGGTTCAGGGTCCTGATGAACACCCCTCTGAATACTACCATCGCCTCATGAAGGCTGCACGGACCCATGGGGGAATAGATCCTGAAGCCCAAGCCAATCAAGCCATGATGGCTTCCCTGTTTGTAGAGCAAGCTGCCCCAGATATTAACAAGTATTTTACCAAGCGTGCCCCAGGCTGGCAAGGAAAGCCACTCCCTGAAGTACTGAGCATAGCCACCTTTGTATTCAACGGGAGGGAGGAACAGAAAAAGAAGGAAAAACAGAATTCCAAGACACAAGAACTCAAGCTGCTGGCTACAATGTTACAGCCCCGAGCGCAAGGGGAAAGAGGAAGGAACCAGTTGCGCTATGGACAAAGGAGGGGTGGGGGACCCCAAGGGGGGCGAGAACCAAGAGAGAGCGGTGGACCCCAAGGGAGTGGGGAACAAAGGGGGGGCCTCTGCCACTATTGCAAGGAATATGGTCACTGGAAGCGAGAGTGCCCCTCCAGGCCCCAGGGCCCCCCTGGGCCAAGGTTCCCTGGGAACCCTCGGCCACAGGGAGGCAGGTCAGATCAACGTCCATACAGCAATGAAGATTTTACTCAAGATATTATAAATTGACGGGAGGTGGAGGCAGAGGGTTTGTGGGTGGTTAGGAATTGGGATAATGCTGATGCAATGTCTTTTTGTTGTGCTGTAAATGATCCAACTTTGTCTATGAGGGTGGGGGAACAAGTGTATGATTGTCTGGTGGATACAGGTGCCGCTTATTCGACAATTCAGGTGGCTCCTGGATCTGACTTACAACCTTCAGGGAGGGGTGTGCGGGTGATGGGTATAGAGGGAACACCTTTCAAACTTCCTCTTTCACACTCCACCAAGGTTTCTATCGGTCCTCTCTCAGAGGAACATGCTTTCCTGCTATCCTCTGTGGGACCTGTTAACTTGCTGGGACGAGATTTATTATGTAAACTGCACGCCACTCTTGAGTGCTCACCATCTGGTATTCGAGTTGTACTACCTGTACATCGAGTTCCAGCCCTTCAGGCTGCCCTCCTGGAGGGACAAAGTGAACTACCCGAAGGAATACCTGAAGAATTGAGGCAGCTACCCACTACCCTATGGGCAAAAGACTCTAATGATGTAGGACTCTTGCTATCAGCTGTCCCTGTCGTGATTACTGTCAAGCCCAACTCGCCTCCACCCCATGTTAAGCAATATCCACTAACCAAAGAAGCAAGAGAAGGCATACAGCCCTTGATAGATTCATATATGCAACAAAAGATTCTTGTGAGATGTCGAAGCCCCTACAATAGCCCAATTCTACCTGTAAGAAAACCCAAACCAGGGCCAGATGGGAAACCCGTGTACCGGTTTGTGCAGGACCTAAGGGCAGTAAACCAACATGTTGTAGCTAGACATCCTGTGGTCCCAAATCCAGCTACTATATTTACTGGAATCCCTCCCTGGGCAACATTTTTCTCTGTTGTAGACTTATGTGCTGCTTTTCTAAGCATACCTGTGGCCCCCCAGTCCCAACCCTTGTTTGCATTTACCTGGGGGAAGGATGGACACCCCACCAATCAGCGAACATGGCAGAGATTGCCAATGGGGTACATAGAAAGTCCTGGGATCTTCAGCCAAATCCTGCACCAGGACCTTGCTGACCTGGTACTACCTGCAGGATCGGTTTTGGTTGTTTATGTAGATGACTTGATGATTTGCAGTAAGACCAAAATTGACTGCCAAATAGACTCTGAAGAATTATTGAAAGGACTGGCACTGAGAGGACATAAAATTTCTCCTAGTAAACTCCAATGGTGTAAGGAAGAGGTGGAATACCTGGGCCATCTAATTTCTGATGGGACACGGAAGCTGACTGACAAAAGAAAGCAGGCCATTCAAAACCTCCCAAAACCCCTATCCAAACGACAAGTTCAAGCCCTACTCGGGGCTGCAGGATTCTGTCGCCCATGGATACCTGGGTATGGGGAACTAGTGAAACCATTAGTGGAAATGACCTCCAAGGAGGCAGAAGATCCTGTGTTCTGGGACAAGGAAAGAGAGCGTGCTTTCCATTCACTAAAGCATGCTTTGATGCAAGCTCCAGCTCTAGGTTTACCCGATTACAACAAGCCCTTTGTATTATACGTTCATGAGAGAAAAGGAGTAGCATCAGGGGTCTTGGTTCAACCTTTGGGCCCCAGGAAGCGTCCAGTGGCCTATTATTCTGCACAATTGGACCCAGTAGCCCAAGGGACAGTGGGATGCCTAAGAGCTTTGGCAGCCACTGCCCTGCTAGTTAGCAAGGCCCAGGATCTAGTCTTGGGACACCCCCTCACTGTAATGGTTCCCCATGCTGTGGAAGCTCTCTTGCTGCAACACAACACTCAGCATTTTTCTAACCAGAGACTGAATCGTTATGAGATACTGTTACTGACTGCTGAAAATCTGAAAATTGAGAGATGTAGCACTCTGAATCCGGCAACTCTGTTGCCAGGGCCAACTGAAGGGGAAGCCCATCATGACTGTTGCCAGTTGGTTGAAATGACTGAGAAACCCCGAATGGATCTAACAGATGTTCCATTACAGAACCCAGACTGGATTTTGTATGTGGACGGGTCCTCCTATATGACAGAAGGGACCCGAAAGACTGGGTATGCAGTAGTAACTGACCATTGGGTGATAGAGGCTGAAGCCCTACCCCCTAGATTGAGTGCACAAGCAGCGGAACTTGTGGCACTTACCCAAGCTTGCAAGTGGGCCAAAGACCAAAGTGTAAATGTATACACAGATTCTCGCTATGCATTTGGGATCTGTCATGCTACTGGCCAGCTGTGGAAACAGAGAGGTTTTATTACCTCCTCAGGGAGTAAGGTAGCGAATGGGCAGCAGGTTCGAGAGTTGTTAGAAGCAATACAACTACCCTCTAGTATTGCAGTGATGCACTGTGCAGCCCACACGCGAAACACAGACCCGGTAAGTGTAGGAAACAGGCTAGCAGACAATGCTGCCCGAGCCGCTGCTCTACAACCTCTCAGGTTGCAGGCCGTGCAGCAGATGAAGACACCACACTTAAAGGAGCTGTGCAGAGAATCTATGGAACAGTGCCCCAAGAGGAATTAGAGTCCTGGAAGAAGTATGAGGCTAAGATTGATCCTGATGGGGTTTGGAGAGTCCCGGATGGGAGACCGATTGCCCCAAAACTATTGCTGAGAACCTTAGCCCAGTTAACCCATCGAAATGGCCATGCCTGCAAGACCGGGCTGGCTGACCAGATTCTCCGAACATGGTTTGCTCCAGGGATTCATGTAGAGGCTAAAAGGGTGGCCTCCATGTGCCCAACCTGTCAGGCCTTCAATCCAACAGGCTGCAAGCAGAAAATACCTGGAGCCAGACAATGGACTTATGCACCCTTCCAGCATTTACAAATTGACTTTGCAGACATGCCCCCACGTCAGGGTTTTAAACACTTACTTGTCATCATGGACCAGCTAACAGGATGGCCCGACGCGTTTGCATGTAAGCGTGCAGACACGGCTGCTGTTGTCAAAAGCCTGCTGAAGGAAATTGTACCCAGGTATTCAATCCCTGAGGTAATAGATTCGGATCAGGGGGGACACTTTACTGCCAAAGTGTTGTCAGAACTGTATAAAGCCTTGGGAATTCAACAAGCTCTCCACACCCCTTGGCACCCGAGTTCCTCTGGGCAAGTTGAACGTATGAACAGAACGCTAAAGACTCAGATTGCCAAAATATGCTCAGAGACTTGCCTCACCTGGATAGATGCCCTACCTTTAGCTTTGTTTCATATTTGTACCCGCCCCAGGTCCAGGCTGAAGTTATCTCCCTATGAGCTCCTGTTTGGGCATCCTCCCATTGTCTATCGACCATTCTCTCCAGCCCACACCAGTTTGCTGGGGGTGGGATGAAGAACTAATGGACTATGTTATTTCGTTACAGAGACAGTTAACCTCTCTTCACAGATACGCTGCAGTTTCTCAGCCAGTACCAGTAGATACTGTACTGCATGACTTCTTGCCCGGAGACCAAGTGTGGGTAAAGAAGGTGTCCAGGAAAACCTGTTTGGAACCAAGGTGGCAAGGGCCTGTAACCGTGTTGCTAACCACACATTCTGCAGTTAAAGTAGCCGGTCGAGCGTCCTGGGTCCACTATACCCATCTGAGACGTCACGTTCCCAGGGACGAGGAAGAGCCACGCAAGGTGCCCTCCCCAGAAGCAAGTGCAGCAGTACCTGGAGACCAAACTCCAGCCTCGAGGGAGCAACGCAGGGTGCCCTCCCCAGAAGCAGATGAAATACCACCATGTGGTCGAGTTCCAGTCCTGAGACTCCGGAGAACCACAGAGGACGAGTGGGAAATCGATTCAGACATCGTGGGAGCAACGCAGGACTAGCTGCCTGGAAAGAGCTAGTCCCAGAAGCAGAGGACAACCAAACTGGACTAAGCTGCGTGGAAAGAGCTAGTCCCAGAAGCAAAGAGAAAACCAAGTTGTTGATTTTATGTACTGTTTAACACTGATGTAATATTGGCTCTCTTGCTAGTGTAAGAAACAGGGTGGGAATGAATCCACCCCACCCTTGCTGGCAACACGATCTGTCATTAACTCCAGCCATTGACCTAGCCCCTACCGTAGTTCTGTTTGATGCCAATTTTGAAGCCAATTTAGAAACCACCACTTTAGACATTTGGGAAAGTGCTCAGTCTATATTTTTGGGTTTTCAAGTGGGGAAGTGTTTACTATAGCAGGGAAACAGAGGAAGTAATACTAATTTGGGAAGAGAACGTAGACACTGAAACCTTCCTCTGCCTAAAGGAAACAGGCACCTGGTATAGAGTCCCGGCCTTTTGGGAGAATAGGTACTGGCCATTGGAACTCTTAATGTAATAGGAGTCCTTGCTGTTTTTTCTGTGGCCAATGGAGCATGGACCCCCAATAAATATATTGCCCTGTGTGGACATCTTGCAGAACGCTTAAACAGATCTGAATGCTGGATTTGTTCACGACTTCCAGTTTACCATGGGGGTGGGCTACCTCTTATTCCCCTTCCCCTTACAAACCAGACTTACATGCAACCAGAGTGGTGGGAGAAAGTTAAGGTGCCCCGGTTACGTCGTCCTAGCTCTTCGGAATATATAGCTTTAGCCTACACCCCACCAGGCGAAATTTGTCGAATATTAAAAGGAAAGGGGCCATCACTAGGAAGATCTAAGTGTAACTATTACTGGGCCCCAGCCAACAACAGCCTGCAGTGGGAAGGCAAGTGGTATGATCACTCACATCTATCCTCAATCTCAAAACCATTTATTGGAGCATTTTGCCAGATCTATTCCACGCTATGGCAGACTTCTAGAAATGAAACCTGTAACACAGGAGTTCACACTGGAGTTCTCACCTCTTATATCACAGGGGATCCCTTCATCTCAGCCTTTACAGAAGACACAATACTTTTCAAATATTATGTAGCCCTTTGGTGGATCTGTGGGCAGCGTGCATATGCTACCTTGCCCAACAATGCCTCAGGTATGTGCTATTTGGGATGGGTGGTCCCTAGAGTGAGAATTCTCCAGTCCTTTCCTTCTGGCTCACTACGTAACTACCGTAGTTTAGGCCCCAAAAGCACCGGAGAGGCTTGGATGCGCTCTATCTTTTTAATGTATGGAACTGGAGCAAATTATGATGATATACACCGTGTGTCCGCAGCCTTACAGGAATTCATAAATGAAACTACTAAAACTCTTAGCCTTATCAACCAAGAGCTGTCCGAAGTCCGACAGTTTGCCATACAGAACCGCCTAGCCCTGGACTTTGTTTTGGCCTCTAAAAATGGTGTATGTGGCCTTTTAAAACAAGAGTGCTGTTCCTACATTTCTGATTATAAAGTCAATATCTCAGGTTCTATTAAACACATGGAGTCCATCAGTAATGAGCTGTCTCAGGTACAAAAGGGAGATGCTCCTGGATTGTGGAATTGGTGAACCGGATGGCTACCAAACCTGAATTGGCTCAAAGGACTCATTGTAACGCTTACTGCTTTAGCTATAGTTATATTAAGTGTATGCTGCTGCTTTCAATGCGTATGTAACTTGTGGAAAATGTGGCCTCAAACCCTGAATGGGCAGTTTCCCCAAATCCCCATGAGAACGCTGACTGAGCAGCAGAAAGCTAGGCTGCGCACGGTATATGTGAATGAAGCATATGCGAATGAGTGACCCTTTGCTCCCGATGCGGGACAGGGTCAAAGGGGGGACTGATAATGAAATGTTTAATCCAGACCTACAAATAAGTATATAAAAATATATAAAAGTATGTATTAAAGTGTAACTCAAAAGTTAGGTTCACATCCCTAATGGAATATGAAGCTAACTGGAGGCCAGAGGTAAGAGCAAGAGGCCCCCTCCCAGGAATGTGGGTTGAGGGGCCCACCGAGGCAACAGGTACCAGGAGTGGTCAAGCACAGGCCATTAGTTGAATTCCTTTGCCAGCTGAAAGAGGGTCTGGCTGGTATGAAAAGATACCATAGGGATTAAAATTGTCAGAAGCCAGGTAGTAAATCATCTTCTCAGGCTCTAGATGACACCTCTGGAATATGTAAGTTTGATAACTAATGACGTGTATTAATCGCTTTATTGATATGCTTGTATGATTGAAACCTATAAAAACTTACCTGCTGTATAACTCGGCGCGCAGTATCATCCAGATGCGCTCTGATGATACTCGTGCCTTTCATGACATGAAATAAAGCGCTTTCTTTGAGCACGTACCCTTGTTGTTTGACTTCATTCGGTTAAGACAACAAGTATATTGGCGAGAATTGAGTCCTCTTTGGTTCTGGCAAGACGCCCCATTCTCTATCCAAGTGATAGACGGATGAAAGCAAAGTGGCTGAATCAAACAGGAAGGCTGGATTCTAGAGGGATCTTTTCCCCGCAACAGGCTTTGCCTACTGAATTTCTACCTGTTGCTTAGGTTTAAAAAGTACAGCAGCATAATGTACAGGCTCCCTTTGGAATGTATGTTATAAGAACACTTTATCAAGCACTCCGTTTCTACCATCTCTTAACAATAGTTAGAGGCTTTTCTCAGACAAAACAAAGACACTCAAAGCCACAGATGGTAGTTACTACTTATATAGTCCATCTTACCGAGTATATATGAGTGCATAGCAAAGGATTTGATCTAAGAATGCCATGTATAAGCACTACAGTTCTGTACATAATTATTAAAATGGGGGGAAATGTAGGGCTGCTAACTAGATTTTTAAGTTGATCAATCATTGGGTGGATGGGGCTCGTTCCTGGGTCCACTTAACCAATCAGACAGACACAAGGATTGGGAATTATTAATTGAGGCTTTATTGCTCTGCAGTCAGCAATAGGTAATCAGTAGGCTCATGCTCTCAAACCAATTAAGGTTTGGTTACAGGTGCACCTTACATTTATACAAACAATCAAGATGGTGCTAACACGCTTGACACAGTATATGTGGCAATAAAATGGTGGTCTAAGTAGTACGCATGTGAATGATTCATTGTTCATCTGGTGATTATTCCTTATTCGGTTAGATCCTGTTTTCTAGCAATGTGAAGCTTAGCTGTGTACAATTTTGCTGGAGAGAGATAATGATGTTAATCATGAGAGGCAGTGATGTCCCTGATTTTGGGGGCCAGGTTACTTTAAGTTAGAATAAGGTCTTCTGGGCAAAATGGAGTTTCTTTGGTTTTTTAAACAGATCAGTTCCCCCCTGAAATTGGACTATCCTGAATCTTCAGGATGTCTTAAGGCTTGTAAAGGTACAGCTGTATAATTAGGTCTTACATTATGGCGAGGTTTAAAGGTTCTCATAAACATTTGGATTAAAGCTGGAATGCATTGTAAGCAGCAACATGTGACTATCAATAAAGAGAAAATACATGCTATAACTAGAATTATCTTCTTTGCCTTGGAAATATAGTTCTGTGTTTCATGTGGCTAAAGGATTTGTGACATGTGATTTTGGGATGCCTAAGCATAGATTTTACAGAAATGGTAGGTGCTAAATGGGCTGTACACATGGTAATAAAACTAGAAACATTGCATACAAGATCCTAGAGCTACAAGCATAATTAGTATAATTCCATAAATTAAGACACATATCCTTAATCACCCATATCCGGCCTGATTTGATATAGATAAAAGGTTTTATACATAGCAGCAAGGTGTACATATAAAGATCATACAACTTATAGCAAGCAACATTGTCTTAACCCAACTCCATCCCAAATAAAGTATCAATAACAGCCTTGCATTGTGGAACCAGGTGCTTCTGGTGATTAATGGATTATCAGCTCATGGAAAGCAATGGTAATGAGAAGTCATGTACAGTCACATTAGTTAAAGGATACAGGTGTCTTAGAAAACTGGCAGGTAAAGCTTGGGCTAGCTTAATGTCTTTAGAGTGCAAAAAGGAACCAGTAAGTTAGGGAAAGGTGCAGACTTGCAGGTAGATGCTCTGGGTGAAACTATGAGATGATTGGCACAAGGTGTCAGGGAAGCAAATAAGGAAATGACCAGAAAGCAAGCATGTGAGGTTCATGTCCTTACAGCACAGGGGATAGCAGGGTTTCCAACATAATTATAGCTCATAGTCACTACAAGAAAGTGATGTAAGTCATCAACTCCCACCCCCCCTTAGTGTCCTCTAGAGTCTGCCATGGCCAAAAGGAGGCCATGGAGAGCCCTAGAATTCCAAAAACTAAGAGTCCTTGGTTTTTGGTTTTTTAAAAAGCCATTTTAGTCCTTCAATTGGTTCTGCCTTCCAAATGCTCTTGTCCAACATTGCAGGATTCTGGCTATCCTAAATGTTCTCTGATCAGTGTTGTTTTGGCCTGTTTGACTAGTGTCCATAGACAAGCTTGAACGTTCATGTGTTTGGGAGCCTTGACTGCCCCCCGCCCCCCCGGTGGACAATTTGATATAATGTCTTTGGCAGAATTTGAAATAGTGTCTTTGGCAGGGTATCTTACCCGGGTAGGATGGTTCCAGGGCTTTACAGGAGTGACTAAAGGCTTGGGGAGATGCTGTTGCACATATGACTCCAGAGAAAAGTAAACAAATTGGCTTGCCTGTTTGCTGTCAGGCACTCTTCAGGCATTCGTTGTCTATTCCTCTGCTACAGCACTCAGGAGCAGGAAGATGGACTTTGCATTAGGCCCTCTTCCTTGAACACAGGACAGGGCAGCAGATGGACATTCTGTCACCATTGGGTTGGACTGGAAACGCAGATAGGGACTCCCCTCGGGTAGCTGCTGCTGCTGATGGTTAGTGCTCCTGGGTCAGGGTTGGATCCAGGTACTCCTTCAATCTGGGGAGGACCAATCCTTCTCGGAAAGACAATTCAAGGCACTGTTGGTTGCAAACCTGTTTACTTGAGAGAAAGACAGGCAAGTGAGTTACCAGTTCCCTCCCCCCATGTAGGGACAGCGTCCTGAGACTAAGTCCCTGGGTGCCAACCATCAGCACAAAAGGAAAAGTCAAGTTTTCAAGGCAAATAATACAATGGATGGATAAGACCTGAGGCTATTTTCAATGTGGTCTTTTGGCATTTTTTCCAATTTATGTTTTTGTTTCGCTTCTTGCCCTGGGCCCCTCTCCCCGCCGAAGTCCAGAACAGGGGATAATGTCTGCATTTAGGGCTTGGTGGCTTGTGTTGTAGGCTGGTCTCTGATCACGAGGACAAAACGGCAATCCTGGGCAAAAGGCAAAGCAACAAAGTCAAAAGGAAAAAGGGCATCCACATTTTCACCCCCCTCATGATTTGGGGGTTTTGAGGAAGCATTAAAGCCTGACAGGGCTGCCTGACAGGTCAAACATAGTCTTATCACTCGAGAGGCTACAACATAGAACTCCAGCGCTTGAATTTCACCAAGGCCCTTTGGGTGTAACTGCTGACAAAGTTCTGTTTCCATGTGGCATCTCACAGTCTCTTCTGTATCCTGTTCTTCCTCCTTACAACAACCCTGTGAGGCAGGACAGACCATTTGAGTGGCTGGCCCTGTGTCACCCAGCAAGTGTCATGGCTGAATGAGGGTTTGGACTCGGGTTTCCCCGGTCCTAGTCCAGCACTCTAACCACTGCACCACACTGGCTGACAATCATATTTACAGGCCTTTGTCAGGGCATTCAATCTCCATCCAGTATACCTGACTTTATTCTCCATAAAGGGGTGATTCGTCAGTAACATCTGGCTTTGGGATCTTCATCTAGGTCATGTGTAGATAGTTGTGGTGTTCCAGCTCTCCATCTTTAGCCTCACAACTAGCAAGTGACCAATGAGTAAGGGTTTGACATCCTTGTAGGGTAACAATATCCTCATGAGAAGCCTATATAAGAAAGAAAAAGTCCCTGCCCCCAGGCAAAAATACTATACCTTGTTGAAATAGGATTGAGACTTCTGGGCAAGGCCTAATGTCTCATGAAGCAAATCAAAGTGTCCCTTTTTACAGGCCTCTTTAGCAAAAGGTGTTATCAGAAAAATGGTCCATAATCTTGCAGAGGGGTGAAACCTGTGATAATCAAGTCAAGTCTCTCATCAGGAGCTGTGAAAACAGGGTATGGGTTTCACAGTAACATACAAAGCTTGATCCTTTTAAACTGGGAAGTCTTCCAGGTGAAATGCAAACCGGTACTTTGGAACTCCCTTCCACTTGCAGGAGTGGCAAAACAAAATTCTTTTCATCAAATTTCAAATCTGGGATCTCATCATTCAGCTACTGGGATTCAGCTACTGTGAAGGCAAAGCAGGGCTAGCAGATGAGACAAATTTAAAATTTAAGCCTTAGACCATTTGATTATTAGCTCTCAGTTTACATCAAAAAGTTAGCAGAAATATTGCATAGATTTTGCAAAAACAAAAAACAAATAGACTAATTTATCTTCAAATCCTATTTTTAATTCTCACCCACAATTAACTGGCTGGAACACAAACTGCTTTACAGAGAACCTCCTTCCTCCTCCCATCCGGAAATGGGCGGAGTTATCATTGTTCACCAGAGGTCAGTTAACAGTTGTGAGAAAAAAGTAAAAGGGAAAACGTCCGGTTAGAGAAAAGAGCAAAGTTTTGAGCTAACAGAAAATAGGTAAGAGAGACCATGTCAAGGAAATCAGTAAGCATAACATATAAAGTCCTATGACATTCAGTAGTGGCAGAAATAACACAATCAACTTATGCCTAATGCATTTAGCCAGCCATAAGCAGCACCTCCCTTTTGTGGGGTGGGGGGAGACTCACAAAGAAGGAAAACGTCAGCACCCCAGGTGGCCAGCTGGGACTGCTGAAAGTTCCCCCTGTTGCTCAGGCCACGACCAATTTTATGTTCAATTAATATAATAACTGCAAATTTTGGAATCCAATGTCAGAGCAAGTTTGTTCTGGAACAGTTTACAGGAAAAGACATGTCACTAGAATACATTCACAAATACAACAGAAACCTCATCTTCTCAGGGATGAGTTATAAGATTGATGGGGGTTTTGGCTTTTCCCCAGATCATTGCAGTTTAACAAAATGAGGATTCCTGCACAGAACCAGAGCATTGGGCTCCCGCTCAGAAACATGCGCACACACACACACACACAGGCTTGTCTTGTGTATTTCACAGAGCAAGGGACTAAACAGGGAATTTCACATGGGTCACATAGGATTTTATAACATTTTAAATATGTTTAGGGCAAACAATCATTTACCCATAAAACTCAGTTAAGAAAGGAGCTCAAACAAAGCAAACTGTTATTACAGTCATCCACAAAACAATCTGTGATTCCATATTACCTTTCCACATCACAGCTTACAGGTGCTTTTCAACTTTTTAACAACTTCCAACTAAAACCCTTAAGACATTCCTTCCCTTCTGTTCACATCTCCTTCCAGTCTTTTCTCTACAATTCCCTGCACAGAACTACATCACACGCATTCCTTCAAACTCCATTTTCTTTCCTCTTTTCCAACTGCAAGCAGTTGAAGGAAGAAAGAAGAAGAAAAAGAAAAGAAAAGCAGCCGTTTGTTCGGAGAAACTTTTTGCAGCAAGAACAGTGTTCTCTTTGGGCTTGGGACAGAGCGGCAGCAGGAAATTAGACTGTTTGCAACACAAGGGGTGGAGGAGGCCGATGCGCCTCCCCCCTTTTTCTCAGCTGAAGCAGCTGTTTGAGCTTGGAAACAGAACACAGACAGCATGGTTTTAGCAAAAGGCAATCATCCTTTCCTCTTTAATACTTTCCTCAGACCCCTCCCTCTCTTCACAGACTAAGAGAATTTCCTTGTTCTCCATAGCATGCTGGAAAGGAGAAGCTGCTTGGAGCATGATGGTAATACATATGGAGGGGGTTTCATTGGTGGGCCTGCACATATTGCTGTTCTTAACATTTCCCGCTATGTGTATAAAATAAAAGCAGTTGCAAAAGGGTGTTATTTTCAGGGCCTAGAGGCCTCTGACTCGAGTTCATAATATGGCCATGATTCTGTACAGAAGTGCTTTACTCTAAAGGTGAGTAGAAATTCCTATAGGATTTCCCACTTGTTCTAATCTATTCCCCATTTCCCCCGCGTTAACACTCTAGTATAATCGATCTTCTGTTCTACAGAGTCTGCACAATACCCCCGAGAACCTAGTGGCCTTTATTGGCAGTAAGGTCTCAAATATTGTAGGATCCTACTTTCATTGCTGCGTAGACCATTTTCCCCGCCCCTGCTCGGACTGGGTACTTACCAAGAGACGCCTTTCTGGAATTCACTCTCCCTCCCCCCTGCATCCCACTGTTCTCAGATGCAGCGTGTTGTGGTGAACAGCGCATCCTGGTTTCCCGAGATCCCTTTCCGCTCAAGAGGCAGAGTACTGGCTGGGGTATCGGGTTCCATGATGGGTCGGACAACCACCCAGGAGTCTACATCCGAGCCACAGCACCAAATTGATGTGGATGGGGCTCATTCCTGGGTCCGCTTAACCAATCAGTCTGACACAAGGATTGAGGCTTTATTGCTCTGCAGTCAGCAATAGGTAATGAGTAGGCTCATGCTCTCAAACCAATTACAGTTTGGTTACAGGCTCACCTAACATATATATATAAATAATCTAAATGGTGCTGACACCCTAGACACAGTATACGTGGCAATAAAATGGTGGTCTAAGTATCTAGTACGCATGCGAATGATTCATTGTTCATCTGGTGATTATTCCTTATTTGGTTAGATCCTGTTTTCTAGCAGTGAGAAGCTTAGCTGTGTTAGCAAGTTTCATAGATACAATTTAGCTGGAGAGAGATAATGATGTTAATCATGAGAGGCAGTGATGTCCCTGAGTTTGGGCCAGGTTACTTTAAGTTAGAATGAGGTCTTCTGGGCAAAAATGGAGTTTCTTTGGTTTTCTAAACACATCAATTAGCATTTTAACTAATGCATCACTAAACTGATTTTAAATAAAGTTACAATTCTCCATAATGCCAACTTAGGTACTAGCATAAAGAGTCCCTTTTACTCACCAACCCACTGATAAAAATTTGCCATCACTAGTTAAAATTAGCTCTCATAATTAATCTACTTAAACCAATTGAAGCCCTAATAATACTTGGAAGATGAGGGTGATTCTCACAATCACAAGGATTCAGATTAAAGAATTAATAATTCTTTACAATATTGTTGTAAAGTTAAGAATTTTTTATTACCTCATCAGTTTATTCCAGACATTCATTGAAATGACAAGACGAGAGGACTGTGGCAAAGCAATGCAGGGCCAGGTCAATCTCGGCCTTTTTTTGGGGCCCACCTCCCACAACCTGATAGCAGCAACAATGGCCATTGAAGGTCTGCCCATTTTCCCTCCTGCGGCGCCACCAGCAGCGCTATCGGCCGCTGATCAGCTACCCGAAGTGTCTTCCCTTCCAGCGACGGCCGCTTTTCAGCCTCCCTTGCCATATGCTGCCGAGTCCACCGTGCGTCTCCCGCCCTCGGGCTGTGAGACGCGGTCTTCAGCGGCCCACCGTTCTGCCAGTGCCTCATCTGCAGCCTCCCTGGAACCTTCGGAAAGTGAGAGGCGATTTTCGAGGCTATCACAGCAAATCCTCCACCAAGGTCAGAAGAAATCAGGCGGATAGGTCTTCGAGGCATCACAGTGAGTCCTCCAAAATGGCCACCCCTTCGACTTAAAAAATTGCATGCTCTTCTAGGAAGGGCGCCAATCCAGCATGAGTGAGAGTGGGAACTAAAGTGCAGGCCTCCTCCTCCTCCTCCCCCCCCCAAAGTCAATGGCTCCCTCCTTTGGATCCATTTTTTTTTACCCTATCTTTATCCAACCCACTCCTCCGTCTCCCTCCCCCTGCCCCAGTGCATGGACTACGGAGGCAGTTTAGAACATATTAATCTGCAGAGCAGGGAGCAGTTCAGTGACACTCTTCCCAGGCCACATAAGGTCTCTCACAGCCCCCCCCCCCCGCTGCCCGGGACAGCATCGGAAACAGCGCTGGCAACAACTGATATAAAGCCGCCCACGCCATCTGCTTCTACAGCATCTGTGATGTCTGCCATAGAGCTGCCCGCGCAGTACGCTACCATGTCCCTGTCCAGTCTCCCAACTTAGGGCTGCGAGGCTTGGCGCACGGCAGCCCATCACATTGTCAAGCCGTCAACGGAGTCCCACTGGTGTTCGCCATCACAGGCAGGGAGCACTTTATCTGCGATGTTGGCAAATTCAAAGCTCCCTTACCTGATCCGCCATCTTTAAGGAAAACCAGGGCCTTGGGAGGGAAAGAAACCCCAGGCCCAGCTAAGATGGCAGTCGCCGCTTCTGAGGCCACCTAATGGCACAGTGGGGAATCAACCTGCCTAGAGAGCAGGAGGCTGTTGGTTTTTAATCCCTGCTGGTGTGTTTTCCCAGAAAATGGGAAACTCCTATATCCGGCAGCAGTGATATAGAGAGGTGAATAAGGCATCACCTCATAAAACAAGATGGCGCAGCCCCAAAAAGAACGGCTCAGTCTTGGCGGGAATCCAGCAGCACAGTGATGAGTGAGACCCAGGTTTTCCCAAGGAAGGTAAAGGGGTCTTCTCAGGGGCAAAAAGAGGCCTTGGGGGGATCAAGAATGTTGGTGCTATATAAATAAGACTAAGACCAAGGACTTAACTAAAAATATGGATCAGAAAACCAAGGATAGATTCTCTGAAATAAGTGATTTGAAAGTGGAGAAGAAAGTTAAATATCTGGGGGTCTGGTTATCAAACAACAACTCATTGTTGTTCATAAACAACTATGTTAAAATATGGAATTCAGTGAAAATAGATCTACAAAGATGGTCTAAAATGAATTTGTCTTTAATGGGAAGAATTTCAGTGGTGAAAATGAATGTCTTGCCTAAAATGTTGTTTCTTTTTCAGACTATTCCCATAATTAACACTTTAACTTGTTTTAAGCAATGGCAGAAGGACATAACTAAGTTTGTTTGGCAGGGGGAAAGAGCAAGAATTAATTTTAAGAATTTAACAGATGCAAAGGAAAGAGGTGGTCTTACCTTGCCACACTTAAGGTTATATTTTGATGCTGTTTGTTTGACATGGTTAAAAGAATGGATAACATTAAGGAACCCTAGAATTCTTGATTTGGAAGGATTTGACAGAAGGTTTGGATGGAATGTGTATCTGTGGTATGAAAAAAGTAAAATACATAAAGACTTTTTGAACCACTATGTGAGAAGGAGTTTAATGAGGGTGTGGTTAAAATACAAAAATTGGTTTGAATCTAAAACTCCGTTATGGATATCTCCGATTGAGGCCTTATCACATAAGAAGTAAATATGCAAATGTGTTGGGGTACCTATAGGGATTTGTTACATTTTCAGGAAAAGGATTGTAAGTTAAAAAGTTTAACTGAAATACAAGATTTGGTTAGAGATTGGTTTTAGTATCATCAGTTAAATGAGAGATATAAGAAAGATTTTAAAGTTGGATTTGATGATCAGACTTCAAATTTTGAGAAGGAATTATGTCAAAATGATGAAAAATTAGTTTCTAAAATGTATAAACTGTTGCTTCTGGAGGAAACAAGAGAGGAAGTGGTTAAAACGACTATGATAAAGTGGGCTCAAGATGTGGGGCGTAATATAGAAATGGCAGCCTGGGAAAAGTTATGGAAAAATGATTTAAAATTCACTGCATGTTATGCTATAAAAGAAAACTATTATAAAATGGTGTATAGATGGTATCTGACACCAAAAAAATTGGCATTAATATATAAAAATGTTTCAAACATATGTTGGAAGTGTGGACATTCTGAAGGCACCTTTTTTCATATGTGGTGGACCTGTGGGAAGGCTAAAGCCTATTGGGATATGATATATAATGAATTAAAGAAAATATTTAAAATGACATTTCTTAAGAAGCCAGAATCCTTCCTACTGGGAATAACACAAGGTGTAATCTCTACAACTAATTTAACATTTTTTATGTATGCTTCTACGGCAGCCAGAATTATATATGCACATAAATGGAAGAGTAATGAACTGCTTTCAAAAGAAGACTGGCTGATAAAAATTTTGGAATATGCGGAGATGGCAAAACTTACAGCACTAATAAGAGACCAAAATTTGGAATGTTTTAAAGAAGATTGGAAACCATTTTTGTTGTATCTAAAGAATTACTTTCCTACTATGGACTTTACAGCAGGGTTTGCAATTTAGTAAAAAAACTGCAGGTTGGGTAGATTAGCTATGTTTGTAAGGGTTTGAATTTATGTTTTGAATTATTATTATAGCAAGGGTAAACTTTATAGTTGATGATTCACGAAGAGATGTGTGCGGGAAGTCCACCTTTTTGTGTGTATTTGCAATGAATGATAATATTACTATTTTTAAAATTAATAAAAATTGAATTTGGAAAAGAAAAAAAAAGAATGTTGGTGCTGAGGTTGCTGCTGCAAAACCAGGCTCTACTTTAGTTTCCTCTAGTCTCCTAAGGCAGTCCCTCCAAAGTTGCAGGCAGGCATGGTTCTGGAATATCATTATTGATGCTAATCACCAGGTCAGACTGCATGAGGAAGTAAAAAAATCTAAACAGAAACTGCTTAAAAGACATAAGGGTGTTTTTTTTTTAAAGCTGATGATTGAATCTAGAACCTTGCATTCTTCGGATCCTTCTGACCAGGACTCTGGGGATCCTTTACCATCTAATCCCAGGCCCCTGCCTTCCAGAAAGAAGGACCTTGGGTCTATTCCTGCCTCTGAGCACGAATCTGACCTGGAGGAGCACAGTGATAGAGAGGGGGCTCTTCACTGTGATTCCAAAATCGTCCCCTCAGGCAGCACGGCCTAGCCAGCCTGGGAGGGCAGGGCTGCAGGGCCCCTCCATGCAGCATTGCCTAAGAGCCAATTTTGTGAGGATGCAATCATGCAAGGCCCCCTAGGAGTCATATTTGGCAACTACCCCTTTCCTTCCATAGGAACCTCTAGGGAGCGAAGGGCGAATGGAGGGAGAAGGGGGGGAAGCGGAAAAAAATGCTCCTCAGACCAGCTTTATGGGCATCCCTCCCTTCTGCTTAGAGGCTGGGTCGCAGTCTTATAACCAGGTCCATATCACCGCAGCTACTATGAAATGTGTGTATGCCACACCTTGTCTGGGACACACTAACACATTTGTTGCAATGCAGGCCCCTATGACTGGTAGAACTGGTTCTATCGGGGCAAGCGAGGAGTGCTTCCATTTGCGGAGCAGGGCCAATCCTGGTCACACTTGAATGGGAAACCACAGGATTATTGATTAATGATTAGTTTAGTCCTTGTTTATTGCACTTCTGCACTGCCCTTTTCCAAGGGCTCTGGGCAGTACACAACAAAGTATATGACCGTTGTTTCTGTAATAGCATCGGAGCAGCCAGGCTGGACTGGGCCCACGGCCCATCTGGCCCAGCTCATCTTCACATAGTGGTCATCCAAATCACAGGGGCTAGAGATGCAGTCCCTTGTGCCTGCAGATCAACAACCCCTAAAGGACATAATTAATTTTTTCATTCACAGGACCTTTCAGGGACATTAATATCTATGTCGCCAGTCTAGCAGAACACAAATTGAAGTACCCAGGAGACTCTCCGGCCTCAGATAGATTCCAAAGTCCAGAATGGAACAGGTCTCCTCTTTCCAACTGAGGCCTGGGTAAGACTAAATGTCTTTTTAATTTACACGACTGGGGTGTCCCTCTTATCACTTGGTATGCCCTCCCCGGCGAGGATACTTACTTCAGGGATGTGCTTGCTTACATATCATTCTCAACACGGGCAACTAACCGGAGGTCACATGCTCTCTCTCATGGGACATAGGATCCTCTGCTGGACCTTTATTTGACCTCGAATGTCCCACTATTGGGGAACACATTCATACTCTCTTTGCTGCTTTTATGCTTCTAGTTTGTACGTTAGTAAGGCCTACAAACTACAGGAAGTACCACCTTAAGTGGCGCAGCAGGGAAATGCGTGACAAGCAGAAGGTTGACGGTTCGAATCCTCGCAGGTATGTATCTCAGACTATCGGGCAGCAGTGATATAGAAAGATGCTGAAAGGCATCATCTCATACTGCATGGAAGATGGCAATGGTAAACCCCTCCTGTATTCTACCAAAGACAACCACTGGGCTCTATGGTTGCCAGGAGTCAACACCGACTCGACGACTGGCGCAGCCACTCAGACATCTGTCCAAGAGAATGGTCCATACATCCAAGGGTCCGTCACCAGATCTCGGAACGCATGAGGGTTCCAGTGATGGACCTATTTGCAGTTTCCAACAACGCGAAGCTACCCTCTTTCATGTCCAGATTACCCGGCCAAGGGGCAACCACCGCGGATACGATGTCGAACCCATGGCCGAAGGGTCTTTTATATGTGTTTTCCCCAACTCCTCTCCTGACCTGAGTATGGCACAGTGTACGTCGGTTGGCAGGCCAATTGTTCTGCTCATCACCCTGTTTTGGCCCAGGAGACTGTGGCTTCCGGAACTGTTTCATCTGTCAGCGGAACCTCCCTGGGAGTTGCCCTCGGACCACAGACTTCTCTCTCAAGGCCCAGTTCACCATTCAATCCCGGCCTGGTTACAACTCGCCATTTGGAGACTAGGCAGCAGCTGTTAAGCCAGCACGGGTATAGCATCCCACTGAGTACCCCTGGGGAACCCTTTTGCGTTGCATGGCCCGTCACTCCATTCCCTGGGACACTGCAACCTTACAACACCCCCTCCTGTTCCTGCAGGAGGGTCTAGAGAAGGGATTATGACACAAGACTCTTAACAGACAAGCGGCGTCCTTGGTCACCCTAATATCCGGTGGGTATACGTAGATCACCTAGTCGCACACTCATCTACCACATTTCCTGAGAGTCACCCCTCTGCTGTCTATGCCACCTGCACATAGGTTTCCCATGTGGGAATTACTTACTGTCCTCCGTACTCTTCAGTCTCCTCTGTTTGAACCAACTCAAAGTGTCCCGAGTAGAGTTTTATCATTCCAGTTGGTTTTCCACGTGGTGGTCACAGCCACCAAGAGGTTTTCTGAACTGAGGGCCTCGTAGGTCAACAAGTCCTTCTTTATCTTCCTGGAAGTCACTCCATCTCATCCTAAAGAAAGACAGTGACACAGACTAGATGTCCGGCGCTGCTGTAAGGTGTAGATCAAGAGGTCAGCTTCCTTTAGAGTGTCGGATGCTATGTTCACTTCCTTCCATCCATGGTCTATGGGAACGGCTGTTTCGTCTGCAACGATCACAAGGTGGATAAAGGTCTTTATTGCTATAGCCTACGAGTCTCAGCATCTCAGGTCTCCCGCTCGCATCCCCGCACACTCAGCAAGGGCGGCAGCAACTTCGGCACCTTTCTCCACGAATGCATCTGTTGACAAGATATGCAGAACGGCTACTTGGGCCTCTCCACCCACCCTTACGAGGCACTATAAAATCGATGAGTATGCCTCAGCCTGGTCCTCCTTTGGTGGGAGGGACTTGCAGCAGGTTCTTCCATGTCAAAAGGCCAGAGCGCTCCCACACTAGTTGGCCAGCTATGGTATGTCCCATAGAGATGTCCCTGGCATCCTAGCCACTATGTATGGCTTCTGAGTCTCTCTCTCTCCCATGTTTTTCTGCACAGACTACAGCCCAGCACGAGGCCCTGCAAAATGCTGTGGCCCCCGTCTAGCTGCAGTCGGCTTAAACCAGTCCTATTGCCTAAGGCTGTCAAGGGGCTCCAAGTAAAGCCCATCTGGTTTGGCTTGGCCTTTGCTGAGCATCTGCACTGGAAGCTGGACGCTTCTTCCTCTACTGCCTAGTTTTGCTTCTGATGAGCTATATCTGCGACCAACTGCTGATCCTTGGAAAAACCTACTGACAGGATCCTGATGACTGCATAGAGATGTCTCATTCTGTGCTCCAGTCTCATAAGGGTAGTTGCTAGTCCACCACTCTCACCCCCAAATGTCAGCTGCTGTGGATCTTAGCTGCTCGGCCCTGTGGAGTCCTTACTCAATGACAAGGGATATGTTTCCCCGCATATCCCGCAAAAACAAAGTGGGCAGCACAGATAACTTTTCTACGGAGTGATCCAGAAGCTGTTAGTTAACCACAGCTTCTTTTCCACTCCTGTTGCTCTCTCTCCTCCTTTTTAGAGACCTGGAGCAGTCCGTCAGTTTCTCAATCGGTATCCTCCCAGAAGGCTGAAGCGAGGAAAAGCTGGTTGTTGAACTTGCTTCTGTCCTCCTCGGCCTGAAGAGTGAAGACCTGGAGATCAGACTGAAGGCTCTCCAGAAGTTCTTCAGGATCCTCACACCAGTCAAGTCTGATGTGAGTTCCTTGGTGGAGCCCTTTAGGCAACACAGCACTCCCAGCCCCTCTCAAGGCTTCCCCTCCCAGGCCCATCATGCAAGGCACCCGGCATGCAATAAGCCACCAGAATGCTTAGCACCTACATAGCATGTCTAGAGTATTTAGTGCACTTCACAGAAGTGATCTCAGGAGACTCTGCAACAACCCTGCAAAGGTCGGCCACTATTATGATAACTAGGTGGCAGCTAGTGGGGCTGAGGCTGAGAGAAGCTTGCCAAAGCAGCCAAGCGACTCCATGGTTGAGATGAGATTTGAACTGGGGTCTTTGCAAGGCATATTCTTAGACCTGATAGCAGCTCTCCAGCGATCCCCCTGTGTTATCCTTGTACGTACATCACAGCTTAGAGACAGAGTGCCATGTCCCAAATCCCGCCTTTGCCTCAGAACACAAAGCCAGATCGCCAAAGCTCTGTTGTTCATGAAATAAAACTCCTTGAATCTCCTCATGCTTCATACAACTTCCTCTCTCTAAAGCATGTGGGGGAATTCTTCACAACACTGTGTGAGCAGCTGCAAAATCTCACTCTCCCTATTTTTTTAAAAAACAATTTTTCCCCAGTCCTGTCTAGGGCTGCAATCCTATTCCCAGGATCTAGCCTAGGTGGAAGACCCATTGAGCTCAGCAAGATTGACGTCTGAATACGCATGCATAGAATCAGGCTCCATGGATACATACAGGAGGCTGAAGTCAGTCTTCTTCTAAATCAGGTGATATCACACAACTCCCCCCCAAATAAGACCACCACCTTGCAACAAACTGACCCTCTTTTATCCCAAAACATCCACGTGGGACCCACTTTTAATTCCTGTCTGTCTCTTTCTTTGTGTACTTCTTCTCTTCTTTAAAAAGAACTTAAAGAAGAAGAAGTAGTGATGCTGCTGCTCCTGCAACACACATGGGCAATGGGGCTGTGACTCCGTTGTAAGTCACAATCCACAAATTAAAAAAGACGAACAGGTTAGACTGGACAGTGGATTTCTCTTGACTGTCACTGCTATTCACTGCTGGCACCAGAGATTCAAATGGTTCTTTTAATGGTGATGTGTGTCCACGGCCAAAGGGCAAATGAGCCTGTAGCCACCTCTTCCCCACTAGGTGATTACCCGATAATGAGCAACACGGATGGGTTTTGCAGGCTGGTCAGAAGTGGCGTGTGAGGTGCAAAATGTCCCTGTTCTTGGAGCTGATGGTCCTTTTCTCCTGACAGCCATTAATCTGTGTCTTTCCTCAGACAACTGGACAGCTGCTTGATGAGCTGACTGGACGTCTGGTGGCAGTGACTTGCCTCTGTGCTTTAGAGGACAACGGAGAGATCAGGCAGATGGCGGCAGAAGACCTGTGCAAGCTCCTGCCCATCCTGCGTCGTGGAGAACGTAAGTCAGAAAGGAACAAGATCTGCTGCCTGCCAAAATCACTGAACTTCATTACCCAAGCAGAACATTACCCGGTGGGATCAGAGCCCCAGGAAGTTCAGAGACAGCCAGATGGATGGCCCCGGCAGGGATAAAGGTTCCTTTGGCTCACTTGCCACAGCAGTTTCCAAATGGAGTTCTCTAGATAGTTCCAGAAGTAGCCAGGGATTGATTATTGGAAGGAACAGCTACAGCTAGCAGTGCTCAAATTTGCCCCCATAGCTGGGCCCTTAATGGCTGTTTGATCCAGAGCAGGTGATCTTGCACGCTTGCTCATTCCTGAGTACCAGGCTGCTTTGGAGAGCACCAGAGCAGAACTTCTACTGTCCTCTTGGCAGCTAAAGCCATAAGGCCTGCTCCAAACAGAACCGCATTCTGTTTGGTGACAAACATGTGGGCCTGAAAAGACAGTAAATGGATTCCAGGTTCTGCTGTGACTCCATCTCTGGCCTGATCGCACCCGGCTCTGTGTCAGATCGCTGCCAGGCTTTTCATGCTGGGTCCACCTAGGAGGGCAATAGTTTGTGAATCCAAAGCAGACCGCTCTCCTTCCTCCACCCAGAGAGGGTCAAGCAATAGAAAGACAATGGCAGGACTGAGACTCCCAATGGGAGGTAGGTTGCTAGGAAGTGGTGCTGTCCAACCTAGGATGGAATGAGTGAGGCCCCATCCCTATTCCTTCTCTGTTGCTGGGACCGAGGACACCTCTGGGTTATCCTTCCCGTAAGCTCCAAGGCAGGACAGTTCATTGGACAGAAATAGAAAGCTACGCCTACTTGAAGTCAAGGGGGATAACCCCACCCAGTTCTTTTCTGTCCTCGAAAGCTCCAGGCAGCGACTTTTTCCTTCTCTCATGTCTTTGCTAATTCTAATTGTTTCCTTAATGACTGCTCCTTTCTGATTCCCTTGTCATCTTACCTTGAATATGTTATAACTTTAAAACAAACAAACAAACAAACACCCTACTTTTGTCTTTCTTCTGCTGGTCCCTCTGTTTTCCCTTACTCCCTTCCCTCGCTGCATGTGGTGATCAGGGCAATTAACAGACTACAGTGTTCGCCTTCCGAAGGGGAGAGGCCCCCACACTGACTTTCCAGGGGGGCCACATTCAGTGAAAGCACAGTTGTTGGCCACGGCCGCCTCCGGGCTGTCCGTGCGCCTGACTTCGCTGCGTTGTTCCCAGTCGGCCACGGCCGCCTCCGGGCCGTTTGTGTGCCTGACCCTGGATGTGGAGAGTTCCTCAGCCCCAGATATGGCCACCTGCGGGCCGCTCGTACTGGCTTTATCTCCACCCCCTTCACAAGCATCGGCAATTCAGGAGGTCCGGGAATCAGGCCGCCCACTGAGACTGTGCCTCACTCGCTCCTCGTGGGCCCAGCACCAACGTTATGAACAAACTGTGGAGAATTGTGAGTCCCCTGGGCAGTGGCTTTTCCTAGGTAAGAGGCGCCCAGTAGCTAATCCACTGCCCTCCTCGGCTGTGATCAAGGCGCTGGGTGTTTTTAAAGGTGCAACTACACCTAAGATGGTGGCAGGGGACCCTTATAAAATGGTTCAGTGTACCTCAGCTAATTTGGCGGGAAATGGAGAGAACAGGCCAGAATCCTTCCAGTCTACCAGTTCTAATTTACAAGCAGCAGAGGGCGCTGCAGGGACTGAGAATCAACCATCTCCCTTGGTCAGGTCCGTTCCCCCTGAGTGGCAGGCATGGTTTTAAAATGCCATAATTGACACTATTTACCAGATAAGACCTGCTAAGAAACAAATGGGATCCAGAAACCAGTCCCCCGCCAAACCCATCTTCCGTCATGTAGATCTCTAGGTGACTTAGGTCAGTTTGGTTCAACCTCAGCGGTAATGCAGCTGCCCTGCATGTCCAAGTTCTTGCACTGTGTCTGGCATTCACAGTTCATGTGAACGGATCATGTATCCCACAATGCTCTGTAACATTACACAGGTTGCAAGGTGTACATTTGGTTCATGACAGTCCCTACTGAGGAAGCAGCACAGGAATCCGAGTGCTTGTGCTCTTCCCTCATTACTAGCTGCTCACACAAACAAGAGGATGCTCCAGAAAACTCTTGGTAGCGAAGTAGAGAAGTTTGTGATGCCTTTGCATCCACCCTGCCTAGGACGGTGAAAGCCCTTGAGCCAGCCTTGCTTCCTAGTGCCTTATGAATAACCCTCTTCTTACCTGACAGTTGGAGGAACTTCTGGACCAATTGTTCATCCGGTTGAAGGACAGAGTTCCACATGGACAAGACATAGCCTTGCTAGCCTTCCCCGTCTTGGCAGTAGATCATCTTGAGGAGGTGGTGCTATACCTCCTCAAACACCCTTTCAGGTATGGAGCATGCTGGAGCTTGTACTAATTTGGGTGACCCCCTCGGGGATCTGTGGGGCTTCCCCAAAGAGCACCTTTCTCCCTGCTGCTGATGCAACCCAGGGTGTGCTTCCCAGCAGATGCATCAGTTGTGCCCCTTTGTCCTCCCTGCTGGCCTGGCCTACAGTACATGGAAACTGGGGGCAGTCTAGGGCTGGGGTGGCGATATGGGGCTCACAGGCTGGGCTGGGCCCCTTGGAGAGTCTTGCCTTGGCCCTGGCAGCCCTTCCAAACTTTTCAAACCGCTTTGAGAACTTTTGTTGAAGAGTAGAATATGTGAATAGTAGTCATCAAGGTATGGTTAAGCATTTGGCCCCAGTGTCACGTAAAGAACATATTTTTTCTTTCCTATTGGTAAGAAATACAGATATTTCTACTACACTGTAGCTTTTACAACTCTGTTTTTCGTTGTGAACTAGCAGGGATATGATAGATACACGTGTGTGTAGTGCGCTGCTTGATAGCATGTGCTCCACAACTGTGAATCTTGCACCGCAAAGCTATGGAGTGTTTTGACCTGGTAGAGGGTCAGTGCATGAGCCTGGATGACTGTCTGGAGAAGAAAGTGCTCCCCCCAGTGTAGAAGCTGAGCATGCCTGGTCTGTGGGGTTTGACTGCTTTTCCTGTCTTTCCATTTGCAGCAAGTGCCAGGAGCACTGGCAGGCAATATTCAATGCCACAGCCAGATACTCTGACCACAGCCGGACACTCGATGAGGTGGCAAAATGGATGCCGGAGTGCAGCAGAGTTGTGGTAAGGAAGTGGAAACCGCCTTCGGGTCCCCTGCTCCTCATCTGCGTAATCCAAGCTGCATGTATCCTGCCATTTCACAAGCAGAGAGAAACTACATGCTTGCATGTGGAAGATTGAAAGTCCCCTCCCTGGAAGCATCTCCCGGATCCGGCTGAGAGAGACTCTTGCCTGCAAGCTTGGAGAAGCCACTGCCAGTCTGTGTAGCCAGAGATTCTCAAACTTGGGTCCTCAGGTGTTATTGGACTTCAACTCCCATAATCCCCAACCAAAGGCCACTGAGGCTGGGGATTATGGGAGTTGAAGTCCAATAACACCTGAGGACCCAAGTTTGAGAATCCCTGGTGTAGACAATACTGAGCAACATTAATATACAGTATATATAATACTGTGTCAGGCAGCTTCCTGTGTTCCACAGAAATTGGCAAGATTCACACAACAAAAAAGCCACCCTGAAAAAATGTCAGCTTTCATTTAAAAAAACAAAAGGGTGAACTATTGTTCCATGCGAGTGGGATGCTGTGAGTATGGAAGGGAGGAATCCGCGGTGATTTCATATGCAGGGAGAACAGGGTGGAGTTAGTGGGCCGAGTTGTTGCCTTTTTGCCTTGGCCAAGGTAGTTGACAAGGAGCAAACCTGTTTCAAAGATCTGAAAGGCATGTTTCCTCAGACCCTTGATGGCCTCCTTTCAAAGAGTGGATTTATTTCTATTTTTATACTGCCCTGCATCCTAAGACCCCAGGGTGTTAACAACAACATTTTAAAAAATAGTGAAATTTCAATGAAAACAACCTATAGAGAGAGCAAACACAGTTGCAGTTTAAGAGGAGAGCAGGCAGCATCTCAACGGACAAAAGCATGAATAAAAAGAGTGGAGAGAAAAAAATTCTTCTTAAGGGCTAGAAGAGAGGAAGTTAATGACAAGCACTCACTGGCCCGGGCTTCTCCATGCCGCTTCTGCTCTTGACCTGGCTGAATGGGGATATGAACCCGGGTCTCCCCAGTCCTAGTGCAGCACTCTAACCACTATAGCACGCTGGCTCTTCATTTAGAGTATCCTGGCTGAATGGGGATTTGAACTCGGGTCTCCCCGGTCCTAGTCCTGCACTCTAAGCACTACACCACGCTCACCACGCTGGCTCCTCATTTACAATGTCTTAATTGTGAAAGAATGACAGATCTCCCTTCAATGATCAGAAGGCTCAGAAGTACCGATCTGTATCAGATCAAGGTCCCCTGGTCCAGCATTCTTGGCAAGGATAGGAACATAGCAACACATGAAGCTGCCATATACCGAGTCAGACCATTGGTCTATCGAGCTGAGTATTGTCTTCACAGAGTGGCAGCGGCCTCTCCAGGATTGCAGGCAGGAATCTCTCTTGGAGAAGGCAGGGAGCGGGAGGGCACTTGCAACCTTCTGCTCCTCCTCCATCCCCTGAGGGGAATAGCTAACAGTGCTCAGACATCAAGTCTCCCGTTCATATGCAACCAGGGTGGGCCCTGCTTCGCTAAGGGGACAAGTCATGCTTGCTGCCACAAGACCCAGCTCCTGCTTGAGTGTCATGAATAGCGTCCAGTGGGAAGCAGGGTCCCTGATACAAAGAGAATCTTGAGGAGTGGAGGGGAGAGAATTGTTTGGGTTTTGGCAGTTGGCCTTCGGAGGTAGCTCTGGAGGGCTTGTCTGAGGAGAAAAGCCTTTGTCGATGCGGCAGCTGTGTCTGGGAGGAGCCCTTGACATGAAGCCAGATGGGGCGGTAGCATAAGGCAGCAGATTTTGGAGGCCCCAAGAGGGCCCCAGGATGCCCCCCACCCCCCGTGGCCCTACTATTGAAGCATCTCTTCAAGAGGGGCATGCATCACTTGATGGAGGAGAGGTCTCTCAAGGGCTGCTAGTGGGAGGGCGGGCTATAGGCCACCTCCAGGCTGAAGGGCAGGATGCCTCTGAGTCCCAGTTTTTGGCAGGGGAGTAAGAGCAGGAGAGAGGCCGTGCCCTCAACTGCAGCCTGTGGGCTTCCATTGGCATGTGGGAGGCCACTGTGTGAAAGAGGATGCTGGACTAGATGGGCTCCCTTGGGCCTGAGCCAGCAGGGCTGTTGCAATGTTCTTAGGACTGTTCTGAGCCTTGGAATCCTGAGCGCTGGGATAGCGTAGGGGTTAGAGTGGCGAGGATAGAGACCGGGGGTACCCGAGTTCGAATCCCCATTCAACCTTTTCGGGATTATTCCTTCTTTCAAAAATTTAGACCCCGCCCCTCCAGTACACTACGGCTCAGGCCAGCTCACAGCAATACGACACATATCAGAGACGAGAAAAAACAAGAACATTAACCAAACGGAGGAAACAAATCAATCGTCAGGTTCAAAAGCACAATCACTATCAAGTTCACGTCCTTTGAAAAGCTAAAAAACGGAAATGATAACAACTCAAAACTAAAGAACCTCCCAGACATAACCCAAGAGGGGGCCTTAAAAAGCCTCCTTAAAAAGTGGTTTGTTAAAAACACTGAGGGAGGGAGGGAGGGAGGGAGGGAGCGTGGGAAGCTCTTCAGCCAGGGCTTCAGCCAGGGCCTTCCAATGCCGAGGGGCAACAAGCGAAAAGGCCCTGTCCCTAGTCCCCACAAAGAGGATCTCTGTTAGTAGCAGGGCCATGAGCGAGCAGAGCAGGGCCTGAGACGATGAACGGGGAGGGCCCTGGAAAATTAATATGGGCAAATGCGCTCCGACAGCTTCCCCGGCCCCAAGCCCTGTAGAGTCTTGAAGGTGTGACTCAGAGTGCTCTGAGTGGGGCACACCTCTGGGAGCGCCAGTGGGGCAGGAGAAACGTTCGTGGGTGGGCGGGGGGGGGGGACAGCAGGAGCCATCTCGCCGTCCCCCTGGCCTCCTCCAGTCCCGGCAAAGGAGGTCGTGTACAACCTCAATATCTCTCATCTAATATTCCATGCATTCATCTATAGTTGAGTGGGGCTAATCACTCTTGCGTGGTCGCCTGTTTTAAAAAGCAAAACCAAAAGCAGAAACTCTGCAGTCCACTGAAAGTCAAGTGTACATTCTTCCTTTCTTTTGTTCTTTATGACATGTATAGCCCGCTCTTCCTCCAAGGAGCCCAGAGCGGTGTACTACAGACTTAGGTTTCTCCTCACAACAACCCTGTGAAGTAGCTTAGGCTGAGAGAGAAGTGACTGGCCCAGAGTCACCCAGCAAGTATCCTGTCTGAAAGGGGATATGAACTCGGCTCTCCCCGGTCCTAGTGCAGCACTCTACCCACTACAGCACGCTGGCTCTTCATTTAGAGTATCCTGGCTGAATGGAGATTTGAACTCGGCTCTCCCCGGTCCTAGTGCAGCACTCTAACCACTACACCACGCTCACCACCCTGGCTCCTCATTTACAATGTCTTAATTGTGAAAGAATGACAGATCTCCCTTAAATGATCAGAAGGCTCAGAAGTACCGATCTGTATCAGATCAAGGTCCCCTGGTCCAGCATTCTTGGCAAGGATAGGAACATAGCAACACATGAAGCTGCCATATACCGAGTCAGACCATTGGTCTATCGAGCTGAGTATTGTCTTCACAGAGTGGCAGCGGCTTCTCCAGGATTGCAGGCAGGAATCTCTCTTGGGAAGGCAGGGAGCGGGAGGGCACTTGCAACCTTCTGCTCCTCCTCCATCCCCTGAGGGGAATAGCTAACAGTGCTCAGACATCAAGTCTCCCGTTCATATGCAACCAGGGTGGGCCCTGCTTCGCTAAGGGGACAAGTCATGCTTGCTGCCACAAGACCCAGCTCCTGCTTGAGTGTCATGAATAGCGTCCAGTGGGAAGCAGGGTCCCTGATACAAAGAGAATCTTGAGGAGTGGAGGGGAGAGAATTGTTTGGGTTTTGGCAGTTGGCCTTCGGAGGTAGCTCTGGAGGGCTTGTCTGAGGAGAAAAGCCTTTGTCGATGCGGCAGCTGTGTCTGGGAGGAGCCCTTGACATGAAGCCAGATGGGGCGGTAGCATAAGGCAGCAGATTTTGGAGGCCCCAAGAGGGCCCCAAGATGCCCCCCACCCCCCGTGGCCCTACTATTGAAGCATCTCTTCAAGAGGGGCATGCATCACTTGATGGAGGAGAGGTCTCTCAAGGGCTGCTAGTGGGAGGGCGGGCTATAGGCCACCTCCAGGCTGAAGGGCAGGATGCCTCTGAGTCCCAGTGTTTGGCAGGGGAGTAAGAGCAGGAGAGAGGCCGTGCCCTCAACTGCAGCCTGTGGGCTTCCATTGGCAGGTGGGAGGCCACTGTGTGAAAGAAGATGCTGGACTAGATGGGCTCCCTTGGGCCTGAGCCAGCAGGGCTGTTGCGATGTTCTTAGGACTGTTCTGAGCCTTGGAATCCTGAGCGCTGGGATAGCGTAGGGGTTAGAGTGGCGAGGATAGAGACCGGGGGTACCCGAGTTCGAATCCCCATTCAACCCTTTCGGGATTATTCCTTCTTTCAAAAATTTAGACCCCGCCCCTCCAGTACACTACTGCTCGGGCCAGCTCACAGCAATACGACACATATCAGAGACGAGAAAAAACAAGAACATTAACCAAATGGAGGAAACAAATTAATCGTCAGGTTCAAAAGCACAATCACTATCAAGTTCACGTCCTTTGAAAAGCTAAAAAATGGAAATGACAACAACTCAAAACTAAAGAACCTCCCAGACATAACCCAAGAGGGGGCCTTAAAAAGCTTCCTTAAAAAGTGGTTTGTTAAAAACACTGAGGGAGGGAGGGAGGGAGCGTGGGAAGCTATTCAGCCAGGGCTTCAGCCAGGGCCTTCCAATGCCGAGGGGCAACAAGCGAAAAGGCCCTGTCCCTAGTCCCCACAAAGAGGATCTCTGTTAGTAGCAGGGCCATGAGTGAGCAGAGCAGGGCCTGAGACGATGAACGGGGAGGGCCCTGGAAAATTAATATGGGCAAATGCTCTCCGACAGCTTCCCCGGCCCCAAGCCCTGTAGAGTCTTGAAGGTGTGACTCAGAGTGCTCTGAGTGGGGCACACCTCTGGGAGCGCCAGTGGGGCAGGAGAAACGTTCGTGGGCGGGCGGGGGGGGGGATTGCAGGAGCCATCTCGCCGTCCCCCTGGCCTCCTCCAGCCCCGGCAAAGGAGGTCGTGTACAACCTCAATATCTCTCATCTAATATTCCATGCATTCATCTATAGTTGAGTGGGGCTAATCACTCTTGCGTGGTCGCCTGTTTTAAAAAGCAAAACCAAAAGCAGAAACTCTGCAGTCCACTGAAAGTCAAGTGTACATTCTTCCTTTCTTTTGTTCTTTATGACATGTATAGCCCGCTCTTCCTCCAAGGAGCCCAGAGCGGTGTACTACAGACTTAGGTTTCTCCTCACAACAACCCTGTGAAGTAGCTTAGGCTGAGAGAGAAGTGACTGGCCCAGAGTCACCCAGCAAGTATCCTGTCTGAAAGGGGATATGAACTCGGCTCTCCCCGGTCCTAGTGCAGCACTCTACCCACTAAGGCACGCTGGCTCTTCATTTAGAGTATCCTGGCTGAATGGGGATTTGAACTCGGCTCTCCCCGGTCCTAGTGCAGCACTCTAACCACTACAGCACGCTGGCTCTTCATTTAGAGTATCCTGGCTGAATGGGGATTTGAACTCGGGTCTCCCCTGTCCTAGTCCTGCACTCTAAGCACTACACCACGCTCACCACGCTGGCTCCTCATTTACAATGTCTTAATTGTGAAAGAATGACAGATCTCCCTTAAATGATCAGAAGGCTCAGAAGTACCGATCTGTATCAGATCAAGGTCCCCTGGTCCAGCATTCTTGGCAAGGATAGGAACATAGCAACACATGAAGCTGCCATATACCGAGTCAGACCATTGGTCTATCGAGCTGAGTATTGTCTTCACAGAGTGGCAGCGGCTTCTCCAGGATTGCAGGCAGGAATCTCTCTTGGAGAAGGCAGGGAGCGGGAGGGCACTTGCAACCTTCTGCTCCTCCTCCATCCCCTGAGGGGAATAGCTAACAGTGCTCAGACATCAAGTCTCCCGTTCATATGCAACCAGGGTGGGCCCTGCTTCGCTAAGGGGACAAGTCATGCTTGCTGCCACAAGACCCAGCTCCTGCTTGAGTGTCATGAATAGCGTCCAGTGGGAAGCAGGGTCCCTGATACAAAGAGAATCTTGAGGAGTGGAGGGGAGAGAATTGTTTGGGTTTTGGCAGTTGGCCTTCTGAGGTAGCTCTGGAGGGCTTGTCTGAGGAGAAAAGCCTTTGTTGATGCGGCAGCTGTGTCTGGGAGGAGCCCTTGACATGATGCCAGATGGGGCGGTAGCATAAGGCAGCAGATTTTGGAGGCCCCAAGAGGGCCCCATGATGCCCCCCACCCCCCGTGGCCCTACTATTGAAGCATCTCTTCAAGAGGGGCATGCATCACTTGATGGAGGAGAGGTCTCTCAAGGGCTGCTAGTGGGAGGGCGGGCTATAGGCCACCTCCAGGCTGAAGGGCAGGATGCCTCTGAGTCCCAGTTTTTGGCAGGGGAGTAAGAGCAGGAGAGAGGCCGTGCCCTCAACTGCAGCCTGTGGGCTTTCATTGGCATGTGGGAGGCCACTGTGTGAAAGAGGATGCTGGACTAGATGGGCTCCCTTGGGCCTGAGCCAGCAGGGCTGTTGCAATGTTCTTAGGACTGTTCTGAGCCTTGGAATCCTGAGCGCTGGGATAGCGTAGGGGTTAGAGTGGCGAGGATAGAGACCGGGGGTACCCGAGTTCGAATCCCCATTCAACCTTTTCGGGATTATTCCTTCTTTCAAAAATTTAGACCCCGCCCCTCCAGTACACTACGGCTCGGGCCAGCTCACAGCAATACGACACATATCAGAGACGAGAAAAAACAAGAACATTAACCAAACGGAGGAAACAAATCAATCGTCAGGTTCAAAAGCACAATCACTATCAAGTTCACGTCCTTTGAAAAGCTAAAAAAGGGAAATGATAACAACTCAAAACTAAAGAACCTCCCAGACATAACCCAAGAGGGGGCCTTAAAAAGCCTCCTTAAAAAGTGGTTTGTTAAAAACACTGAGGGAGGGAGGGAGCGTGGGAAGCTCTTCAGCCAGGGCTTCAGCCAGGGCCTTCCAATGCCGAGGGGCAACAAGCGAAAAGGCCCTGTCCCTAGTCCCCACAAAGAGGATCTCTGTTAGTAGCGGGGCCATGAGCGAGCAGAGCAGGGCCTGAGACGATGAACGGGGAGGGCCCTGGAAAATTAATATGGGCAAATGCGCTCCGACAGCTTCCCCGGCCCCAAGCCCTGTAGAGTCTTGAAGGTGTGACTCAGAGTGCTCTGAGTGGGGCACACCTCTGGGAGCGCCAGTGGGGCAGGAGAAACGTTCGTGGGCGGGCGGGGGGGCGGGGGGACTGCAGGAGCCATCTCGCCGTCCCCCTGGCCTCCTCCAGCCCCGGCAAAGGAGGTCGTGTACAACCTCAATATCTCTCATCTAATATTCCATGCATTCATCTATAGTTGAGTGGGGCTAATCACTCTTGCGTGGTCGCCTGTTTTAAAAAGCAAAACCAAAAGCAGAAACTCTGCAGTCCACTGAAAGTCAAGTGTACATTCTTCCTTTCTTTTGTTCTTTATGACATGTATAGCCCGCTCTTCCTCCAAGGAGCCCAGAGCGGTGTACTACAGACTTAGGTTTCTCCTCACAACAACCCTGTGAAGTAGCTTAGGCTGAGAGAGAAGTGACTGGCCCAGAGTCACCCAGCAAGTATCCTGTCTGAATGGGGATATGAACTTGGCTCTCCCCGGTCCTAGTGCAGCACTCTAACCACTACAGCACGCTGGCTCTTCATTTAGAGTATCCTGGCTGAATGGGGATTTGAACTCGGGTCTCCCCGGTCCTAGTCCTGCACTCTAAGCACTACACCACTCTCACCACGCTGGCTCCTCATTTACAATGTCTTAATTGTGAAAGAATGACAGATCTCCCTTAAATGATCAGAAGGCTCAGAAGTACCGATCTGTATCAGATCAAGGTCCCCTGGTCCAGCATTCTTGGCAAGGATAGGAACATAGCAACACATGAAGCTGCCATATACCGAGTCAGACCATTGGTCTATCGAGCTGAGTATTGTCTTCACAGAGTGGCAGCGGCTTCTCCAGGATTGCAGGCAGGAATCTCTCTTGGAGAAGGCAGGGAGCGGGAGGGCACTTGCAACCTTCTGCTCCTCCTCCATCCCCTGAGGGGAATAGCTAACAGTGCTCAGACATCAAGTCTCCCGTTCATATGCAACCAGGGTGGGCCCTGCTTCGCTAAGGGGACAAGTCATGCTTGCTGCCACAAGACCCAGCTCCTGCTTGAGTGTCATGAATAGCGTCCAGTGGGAAGCAGGGTCCCTGATACAAAGAGAATCTTGAGGAGTGGAGGGGAGAGAATTGTTTGGGTTTTGGCAGTTGGCCTTCGGAGGTAGCTCTGGAGGGCTTGTCTGAGGAGAAAAGCCTTTGTCGATGCGGCAGCTGTGTCTGGGAGGAGCCCTTGACATGAAGCCAGATGGGGCGGTAGCATAAGGCAGCAGATTTTGGAGGCCCCAAGAGGGCCCCAAGATGCCCCCCACCCCCCGTGGCCCTACTATTGAAGCATCTCTTCAAGAGGGGCATGCATCACTTGATGGAGGAGAGGTCTCTCAAGGGCTGCTAGTGGGAGGGCGGGCTATAGGCCACCTCCAGGCTGAAGGGCAGGATGCCTCTGAGTCCCAGTGTTTGGCAGGGGAGTAAGAGCAGGAGAGAGGCCGTGCCCTCAACTGCAGCCTGTGGGCTTCCATTGGCATGTGGGAGGCCACTGTGTGAAAGAGGAAGCTGGACTAGATGGGCTCCCTTGTGCCTGAGCCAGCAGCGCTGTTGCGATGTTCTTAGGACTGTTCTGAGCCTTGGAATCCTGAGCACTGGGATAGCGTAGGGGTTAGAGTGGCGAGGATAGAGACCGGGGGTACCCGAGTTCGAATCCCCATTCAACCTTTTCGGGATTATTCCTTCTTTCAAAAATTTAGACCCCGCCCCTCCAGTACACTACGGCTCGGGCCAGCTCACAGCAATACGACACATATCAGAGACGAGAAAAAACAAGAACATTAACCAAACGGAGGAAACAAATCCATCGTCAGGTTCAAAAGCACAATCACTATCAAGTTCACGTCCTTTCAAAAGCTAAAAAACGGAAATGATAACAACTCAAAACTAAAGAACCTCCCAGACATAACCCAAGAGGGGGCCTTAAAAAGCCTCCTTAAAAAGTGGTTTGTTAAAAACACTGAGGGAGGGAGGGAGCGTGGGAAGCTCTTCAGCCAGGCCTTCAGCCAGGGCCTTCCAATGCCGAGGGGCAACAAGCGAAAAGGCCCTGTCCCTAGTCCCCACAAAGAGGATCTCTGTTAGTAGCGGGGCCATGAGCGAGCAGAGCAGGGCCTGAGACGATGAACGGGGAGGGCCCTGGAAAATTAATATGGGCAAATGCGCTCCGACAGCTTCCCCGGCCCCAAGTCCTGTAGAGTCTTGAAGGTGTGACTCAGAGTGCTCTGAGTGGGGCACACCTCTGGGAGCGCCAGTGGGGCAGGAGAAACGTTCGTGGGCGGGCGGGGGGGGGACTGCAGGAGCCATCTCGCCGTCCCCCTGGCCTCCTCCAGTCCCGGCAAAGGAGGTCGTGTACAACCTCAATATCTCTCATCTAATATTCCATGCATTCATCTATAGTTGAGTGGGGCTAATCACTCTTGCGTGGTCGCCTGTTTTAAAAAGCAAAACCAAAAGCAGAAACTCTGCAGTCCACTGAAAGTCAAGTGTACATTCTTCCTTTCTTTTGTTCTTTATGACATGTATAGCCCGCTCTTCCTCCAAGGAGCCCAGAGCGGTGTACTACAGACTTAGGTTTCTCCTCACAACAACCCTGTGAAGTAGCTTAGGCTGAGAGAGAAGTGACTGGCCCAGAGTCACCCAGCAAGTATCCTGTCTGAATGGGGATATGAACTCGGCTCTCCCCGGTCCTAGTGCAGCACTCTAACCACTACAGCACGCTGGCTCTTCATTTAGAGTATCCTGGCTGAATGGGGATTTGAACTCGGGTCTCCCCGGTCCTAGTCCTGCACTCTAAGCACTACACCACGCTCACCACGCTGGCTCCTCATTTACAATGTCTTAATTGTGAAAGAATGACAGATCTCCCTTAAATGATCAGAAGGCTCAGAAGTACCGATCTGTATCAGATCAAGGTCCCCTGGTCCAGCATTCTTGGCAAGGATAGGAACATAGCAACACATGAAGCTGCCATATACCGAGTCAGACCATTGGTCTATCGAGCTGAGTATTGTCTTCACAGAGTGGCAGCGGCTTCTCCAGGATTGCAGGCAGGAATCTCTCTTGGAGAAGGCAGGGAGCGGGAGGGCACTTGCAACCTTCTGCTCCTCCTCCATCCCCTGAGGGGAATAGCTAACAGTGCTCAGACATCAAGTCTCCCGTTCATATGCAACCAGGGTGGGCCCTGCTTCGCTAAGGGGACAAGTCATGCTTGCTGCCACAAGACCCAGCTCCTGCTTGAGTGTCATGAATAGCGTCCAGTGGGAAGCAGGGTCCCTGATACAAAGAGAATCTTGAGGAGTGGAGGGGAGAGAATTGTTTGGGTTTTGGCAGTTGGCCTTCGGAGGTAGCTCTGGAGGGCTTGTCTGAGGAGAAAAGCCTTTGTCGATGCGGCAGCTGTGTCTGGGAGGAGCCCTTGACATGAAGCCAGATGGGGCGGTAGCATAAGGCAGCAGATTTTGGAGGCCCCAAGAGGGCCCCAAGATGCCCCCCACCCCCCGTGGCCCTACTATTGAAGCATCTCTTCAAGAGGGGCATGCATCACTTGATGGAGGAGAGGTCTCTCAAGGGCTGCTAGTGGGAGGGCGGGCTATAGGCCACCTCCAGGCTGAAGGGCAGGATGCCTCTGAGTCCCAGTTTTTGGCAGGGGAGTAAGAGCAGGAGAGAGGCCGTGCCCTCAACTGCAGCCTGTGGGCTTCCATTGGCATGTGGGAGGCCACTGTGTGAAAGAGGATGCTGGACTAGATGGGCTCCCTTGTGCCTGAGCCAGCAGCGCTGTTGCGATGTTCTTAGGACTGTTCTGAGCCTTGGAATCCTGAGCGCTGGGATAGCGTAGGGGTTAGAGTGGCGAGGATAGAGACCGGGGGTACCCGAGTTCGAATCCCCATTCAACCTTTTCGGGATTATTCCTTCTTTCAAAAATTTAGACCCCGCCCCTCCAGTACACTACGGCTCGGGCCAGCTCACAGCAATACGACACATATCAGAGACGAGAAAAAACAAGAACATTAACCAAACGGAGGAAACAAATCCATCGTCAGGTTCAAAAGCACAATCACTATCAAGTTCACGTCCTTTCAAAAGCTAAAAAACGGAAATGATAACAACTCAAAACTAAAGAACCTCCCAGACATAACCCAAGAGGGGGCCTTAAAAAGCCTCCTTAAAAAGTGGTTTGTTAAAAACACTGAGGGAGGGAGGGAGCGTGGGAAGCTCTTCAGCCAGGGCTTCAGCCAGGGCCTTCCAATGCCGAGGGGCAACAAGCGAAAAGGCCCTGTCCCTAGTCCCCACAAAGAGGATCTCTGTTAGTAGCGGGGCCATGAGCGAGCAGAGCAGGGCCTGAGACGATGAACGGGGAGGGCCCTGGAAAATTAATATGGGCAAATGCGCTCCGACAGCTTCCCCGGCCCCAAGTCCTGTAGAGTCTTGAAGGTGTGACTCAGAGTGCTCTGAGTGGGGCACACCTCTGGGAGCGCCAGTGGGGCAGGAGAAACGTTCGTGGGCGGGCGGGGGGGGGGACTGCAGGAGCCATCTCGCCGTCCCCCTGGCCTCCTCCAGCCCCGGCAAAGGAGGTCGTGTACAACCTCAATATCTCTCATCTAATATTCCATGCATTCATCTATAGTTGAGTGGGGCTAATCACTCTTGCGTGGTCGCCTGTTTTAAAAAGCAAAACCAAAAGCAGAAACTCTGCAGTCCACTGAAAGTCAAGTGTACATTCTTCCTTTCTTTTGTTCTTTATGACATGTATAGCCCGCTCTTCCTCCAAGGAGCCCAGAGCGGTGTACTACAGACTTAGGTTTCTCCTCACAACAACCCTGTGAAGTAGCTTAGGCTGAGAGAGAAGTGACTGGCCCAGAGTCACCCAGCAAGTATCCTGTCTGAATGGGGATATGAACTCGGCTCTCCCCGGTCCTAGTGCAGCACTCTAACCACTACAGCACGCTGGCTCTTCATTTAGAGTATCCTGGCTGAATGGGGATTTGAACTCGGGTCTCCCCGGTCCTAGTCCTGCACTCTAAGCACTACACCACGCTCACCACGCTGGCTCCTCATTTACAATGTCTTAATTGTGAAAGAATGACAGATCTCCCTTAAATGATCAGAAGGCTCAGAAGTACCGATCTGTATCAGATCAAGGTCCCCTGGTCCAGCATTCTTGGCAAGGATAGGAACATAGCAACACATGAAGCTGCCATATACCGAGTCAGACCATTGGTCTATCGAGCTGAGTATTGTCTTCACAGAGTGGCAGCGGCTTCTCCAGGATTGCAGGCAGGAATCTCTCTTGGAGAAGGCAGGGAGCGGGAGGGCACTTGCAACCTTCTGCTCCTCCTCCATCCCCTGAGGGGAATAGCTAACAGTGCTCAGACATCAAGTCTCCCGTTCATATGCAACCAGGGTGGGCCCTGCTTCGCTAAGGGGACAAGTCATGCTTGCTGCCACAAGACCCAGCTCCTGCTTGAGTGTCATGAATAGCGTCCAGTGGGAAGCAGGGTCCCTGATACAAAGAGAATCTTGAGGAGTGGAGGGGAGAGAATTGTTTGGGTTTTGGCAGTTGGCCTTCGGAGGTAGCTCTGGAGGGCTTGTCTGAGGAGAAAAGCCTTTGTCGATGCGGCAGCTGTGTCTGGGAGGAGCCCTTGACATGAAGCCAGATGGGGCGGTAGCATAAGGCAGCAGATTTTGGAGGCCCCAAGAGGGCCCCAAGATGCCCCCCACCCCCCGTGGCCCTACTATTGAAGCATCTCTTCAAGAGGGGCATGCATCACTTGATGGAGGAGAGGTCTCTCAAGGGCTGCTAGTGGGAGGGCGGGCTATAGGCCACCTCCAGGCTGAAGGGCAGGATGCCTCTGAGTCCCAGTTTTTGGCAGGGGAGTAAGAGCAGGAGAGAGGCCGTGCCCTCAACTGCAGCCTGTGGGCTTCCATTGGCATGTGGGAGGCCACTGTGTGAAAGAGGATGCTGGACTAGATGGGCTCCCTTGGGCCTGAGCCAGCAGGGCTGTTGCGATGTTCTTAGGACTGTTCTGAGCCTTGGAATCCTGAGCGCTGGGATAGCGTAGGGGTTAGAGTGGCGAGGATAGAGACCGGGGGTACCCGAGTTCGAATCCCCATTCAACCTTTTCGGGATTATTCCTTCTTTCAAAAATTTAGACCCCGCCCCTCCAGTACACTACGGCTCGGGCCAGCTCACAGCAATACGACACATATCAGAGACGAGAAAAAACAAGAACATTAACCAAACGGAGGAAACAAATCCATCGTCAGGTTCAAAAGCACAATCACTATCAAGTTCACGTCCTTTCAAAAGCTAAAAAACGGAAATGATAACAACTCAAAACTAAAGAACCTCCCAGACATAACCCAAGAGGGGGCCTTAAAAAGCCTCCTTAAAAAGTGGTTTGTTAAAAACACTGAGGGAGGGAGGGAGCGTGGGAAGCTCTTCAGCCAGGCCTTCAGCCAGGGCCTTCCAATGCCGAGGGGCAACAAGCGAAAAGGCCCTGTCCCTAGTCCCCACAAAGAGGATCTCTGTTAGTAGCGGGGCCATGAGCGAGCAGAGCAGGGCCTGAGACGATGAACGGGGAGGGCCCTGGAAAATTAATATGGGCAAATGCGCTCCGACAGCTTCCGGCCCCAAGTCCTGTAGAGTCTTGAAGGTGTGACTCAGAGTGCTCTGAGTGGGGCACACCTCTGGGAGCGCCAGTGGGGCAGGAGAAACGTTCGTGGGCGGGCGGGGGGGGGACTGCAGGAGCCATCTCGCCGTCCCCCTGGCCTCCTCCAGTCCCGGCAAAGGAGGTCGTGTACAACCTCAATATCTCTCATCTAATATTCCATGCATTCATCTATAGTTGAGTGGGGCTAATCACTCTTGCGTGGTCGCCTGTTTTAAAAAGCAAAACCAAAAGCAGAAACTCTGCAGTCCACTGAAAGTCAAGTGTACATTCTTCCTTTCTTTTGTTCTTTATGACATGTATAGCCCGCTCTTCCTCCAAGGAGCCCAGAGCGGTGTACTACAGACTTAGGTTTCTCCTCACAACAACCCTGTGAAGTAGCTTAGGCTGAGAGAGAAGTGACTGGCCCAGAGTCACCCAGCAAGTATCCTGTCTGAATGGGGATATGAACTTGGCTCTCCCCGGTCCTAGTGCAGCACTCTAACCACTACAGCACGCTGGCTCTTCATTTAGAGTATCCTGGCTGAATGGGGATTTGAACTCGGGTCTCCCCGGTCCTAGTCCTGCACTCTAAGCACTACACCACGCTCACCACGCTGGCTCCTCATTTACAATGTCTTAATTGTGAAAGAATGACAGATCTCCCTTAAATGATCAGAAGGCTCAGAAGTACCGATCTGTATCAGATCAAGGTCCCCTGGTCCAGCATTCTTGGCAAGGATAGGAACATAGCAACACATGAAGCTGCCATATACCGAGTCAGACCATTGGTCTATCGAGCTGAGTATTGTCTTCACAGAGTGGCAGCGGCTTCTCCAGGATTGCAGGCAGGAATCTCTCTTGGAGAAGGCAGGGAGCGGGAGGGCACTTGCAACCTTCTGCTCCTCCTCCATCCCCTGAGGGGAATAGCTAACAGTGCTCAGACATCAAGTCTCCCGTTCATATGCAACCAGGGTGGGCCCTGCTTCGCTAAGGGGACAAGTCATGCTTGCTGCCACAAGACCCAGCTCCTGCTTGAGTGTCATGAATAGCGTCCAGTGGGAAGCAGGGTCCCTGATACAAAGAGAATCTTGAGGAGTGGAGGGGAGAGAATTGTTTGGGTTTTGGCAGTTGGCCTTCGGAGGTAGCTCTGGAGGGCTTGTCTGAGGAGAAAAGCCTTTGTCGATGCGGCAGCTGTGTCTGGGAGGAGCCCTTGACATGAAGCCAGATGGGGCGGTAGCATAAGGCAGCAGATTTTGGAGGCCCCAAGAGGGCCCCAAGATGCCCCCCACCCCCCGTGGCCCTACTATTGAAGCATCTCTTCAAGAGGGGCATGCATCACTTGATGGAGGAGAGGTCTCTCAAGGGCTGCTAGTGGGAGGGCGGGCTATAGGCCACCTCCAGGCTGAAGGGCAGGATGCCTCTGAGTCCCAGTTTTTGGCAGGGGAGTAAGAGCAGGAGAGAGGCCGTGCCCTCAACTGCAGCCTGTGGGCTTCCATTGGCATGTGGGAGGCCACTGTGTGAAAGAGGAAGCTGGACTAGATGGGCTCCCTTGTGCCTGAGCCAGCAGCGCTATTGCGATGTTCTTAGGACTGTTCTGAGCCTTGGAATCCTGAGCGCTGGGATAGCGTAGGGGTTAGAGTGGCGAGGATAGAGACCGGGGGTACCCGAGTTCGAATCCCCATTCAACCTTTTCGGGATTATTCCTTCTTTCAAAAATTTAGACCCCGCCCCTCCAGTACACTACGGCTCGGGCCAGCTCACAGCAATACGACACATATCAGAGACGAGAAAAAACAAGAACATTAACCAAACGGAGGAAACAAATCCATCGTCAGGTTCAAAAGCACAATCACTATCAAGTTCACGTCCTTTCAAAAGCTAAAAAACGGAAATGATAACAACTCAAAACTAAAGAACCTCCCAGACATAACCCAAGAGGGGGCCTTAAAAAGCCTCCTTAAAAAGTGGTTTGTTAAAAACACTGAGGGAGGGAGGGAGCGTGGGAAGCTCTTCAGCCAGGCCTTCAGCCAGGGCCTTCCAATGCCGAGGGGCAACAAGCGAAAAGGCCCTGTCCCTAGTCCCCACAAAGAGGATCTCTGTTAGTAGCGGGGCCATGAGCGAGCAGAGCAGGGCCTGAGACGATGAACGGGGAGGGCCCTGGAAAATTAATATGGGCAAATGCGCTCCGACAGCTTCCCCGGCCCCAAGTCCTGTAGAGTCTTGAAGGTGTGACTCAGAGTGCTCTGAGTGGGGCACACCTCTGGGAGCGCCAGTGGGGCAGGAGAAACGTTCGTGGGCGGGCGGGGGGGGGGGGGACTGCAGGAGCCATCTCGCCGTCCCCCTGGCCTCCTCCAGCCCCGGCAAAGGAGGTCGTGTACAACCTCAATATCTCTCATCTAATATTCCATGCATTCATCTATAGTTGAGTGGGGCTAATCACTCTTGCGTGGTCGCCTGTTTTAAAAAGCAAAACCAAAAGCAGAAACTCTGCAGTCCACTGAAAGTCAAGTGTACATTCTTCCTTTCTTTTGTTCTTTATGACTTGTATAGCCCGCTCTTCCTCCAAGGAGCCCAGAGCGGTGTACTACAGACTTAGGTTTCTCCTCACAACAACCCTGTGAAGTAGCTTAGGCTGAGAGAGAAGTGACTGGCCCAGAGTCACCCAGCAAGTATCCTGTCTGAATGGGGATATGAACTTGGCTCTCCCCGGTCCTAGTGCAGCACTCTAACCACTACAGCACGCTGGCTCTTCATTTAGAGTATCCTGGCTGAATGGGGATTTGAACTCGGGTCTCCCCGGTCCTAGTCCTGCACTCTAAGCACTACACCACGCTCACCACGCTGGCTCCTCATTTACAATGTCTTAATTGTGAAAGAATGACAGATCTCCCTTAAATGATCAGAAGGCTCAGAAGTACCGATCTGTATCAGATCAAGGTCCCCTGGTCCAGCATTCTTGGCAAGGATAGGAACATAGCAACACATGAAGCTGCCATATACCGAGTCAGACCATTGGTCTATCGAGCTGAGTATTGTCTTCACAGAGTGGCAGCGGCTTCTCCAGGATTGCAGGCAGGAATCTCTCTTGGAGAAGGCAGGGAGCGGGAGGGCACTTGCAACCTTCTGCTCCTCCTCCATCCCCTGAGGGGAATAGCTAACAGTGCTCAGACATCAAGTCTCCCGTTCATATGCAACCAGGGTGGGCCCTGCTTCGCTAAGGGGACAAGTCATGCTTGCTGCCACAAGACCCAGCTCCTGCTTGAGTGTCATGAATAGCGTCCAGTGGGAAGCAGGGTCCCTGATACAAAGAGAATCTTGAGGAGTGGAGGGGAGAGAATTGTTTGGGTTTTGGCAGTTGGCCTTCGGAGGTAGCTCTGGAGGGCTTGTCTGAGGAGAAAAGCCTTTGTCGATGCGGCAGCTGTGTCTGGGAGGAGCCCTTGACATGAAGCCAGATGGGGCGGTAGCATAAGGCAGCAGATTTTGGAGGCCCCAAGAGGGCCCCAAGATGCCCCCCACCCCCCGTGGCCCTACTATTGAAGCATCTCTTCAAGAGGGGCATGCATCACTTGATGGAGGAGAGGTCTCTCAAGGGCTGCTAGTGGGAGGGCGGGCTATAGGCCACCTCCAGGCTGAAGGGCAGGATGCCTCTGAGTCCCAGTGTTTGGCAGGGGAGTAAGAGCAGGAGAGAGGCCGTGCCCTCAACTGCAGCCTGTGGGCTTCCATTGGCATGTGGGAGGCCACTGTGTGAAAGAGGATGCTGGACTAGATGGGCTCCCTTGGGCCTGAGCCAGCAGGGCTGTTGCGATGTTCTTAGGACTGTTCTGAGCCTTGGAATCCTGAGCGCTGGGATAGCGTAGGGGTTAGAGTGGCGAGGATAGAGACCGGGGGTACCCGAGTTCGAATCCCCATTCAACCTTTTCGGGATTATTCCTTCTTTCAAAAATTTAGACCCCGCCCCTCCAGTACACTACGGCTCGGGCCAGCTCACAGCAATACGACACATATCAGAGACGAGAAAAAACAAGAACATTAACCAAACGGAGGAAACAAATCCATCGTCAGGTTCAAAAGCACAATCACTATCAAGTTCACGTCCTTTCAAAAGCTAAAAAACGGAAATGATAACAACTCAAAACTAAAGAACCTCCCAGACATAACCCAAGAGGGGGCCTTAAAAAGCCTCCTTAAAAAGTGGTTTGTTAAAAACACTGAGGGAGGGAGGGAGCGTGGGAAGCTCTTCAGCCAGGGCTTCAGCCAGGGCCTTCCAATGCCGAGGGGCAACAAGCGAAAAGGCCCTGTCCCTAGTCCCCACAAAGAGGATCTCTGTTAGTAGCGGGGCCATGAGCGAGCAGAGCAGGGCCTGAGACGATGAACGGGGAGGGCCCTGGAAAATTAATATGGGCAAATGCGCTCCGACAGCTTCCCCGGCCCCAAGTCCTGTAGAGTCTTGAAGGTGTGACTCAGAGTGCTCTGAGTGGGGCACACCTCTGGGAGCGCCAGTGGGGCAGGAGAAACGTTCGTGGGCGGGCGGGGGGGGGGACTGCAGGAGCCATCTCGCCGTCCCCCTGGCCTCCTCCAGCCCCGGCAAAGGAGGTCGTGTACAACCTCAATATCTCTCATCTAATATTCCATGCATTCATCTATAGTTGAGTGGGGCTAATCACTCTTGCGTGGTCGCCTGTTTTAAAAAGCAAAACCAAAAGCAGAAACTCTGCAGTCCACTGAAAGTCAAGTGTACATTCTTCCTTTCTTTTGTTCTTTATGACATGTATAGCCCGCTCTTCCTCCAAGGAGCCCAGAGCGGTGTACTACAGACTTAGGTTTCTCCTCACAACAACCCTGTGAAGTAGCTTAGGCTGAGAGAGAAGTGACAGGCCCAGAGTCACCCAGCAAGTATCCTGTCTGAATGGGGATATGAACTTGGCTCTCCCCGGTCCTAGTGCAGCACTCTAACCACTACAGCACGCTGGCTCTTCATTTAGAGTATCCTGGCTGAATGGGGATTTGAACTCGGGTCTCCCCGGTCCTAGTCCTGCACTCTAAGCACTACACCACGCTCACCACGCTGGCTCCTCATTTACAATGTCTTAATTGTGAAAGAATGACAGATCTCCCTTAAATGATCAGAAGGCTCAGAAGTACCGATCTGTATCAGATCAAGGTCCCCTGGTCCAGCATTCTTGGCAAGGATAGGAACATAGCAACACATGAAGCTGCCATATACCGAGTCAGACCATTGGTCTATCGAGCTGAGTATTGTCTTCACAGAGTGGCAGCGGCTTCTCCAGGATTGCAGGCAGGAATCTCTCTTGGAGAAGGCAGGGAGCGGGAGGGCACTTGCAACCTTCTGCTCCTCCTCCATCCCCTGAGGGGAATAGCTAACAGTGCTCAGACATCAAGTCTCCCGTTCATATGCAACCAGGGTGGGCCCTGCTTCGCTAAGGGGACAAGTCATGCTTGCTGCCACAAGACCCAGCTCCTGCTTGAGTGTCATGAATAGCGTCCAGTGGGAAGCAGGGTCCCTGATACAAAGAGAATCTTGAGGAGTGGAGGGGAGAGAATTGTTTGGGTTTTGGCAGTTGGCCTTCGGAGGTAGCTCTGGAGGGCTTGTCTGAGGAGAAAAGCCTTTGTCGATGCGGCAGCTGTGTCTTGGAGGAGCCCTTGACATGAAGCCAGATGGGGCGGTAGCATAAGGCAGCAGATTTTGGAGGCCCCAAGAGGGCCCCAAGATGCCCCCCACCCCCCGTGGCCCTACTATTGAAGCATCTCTTCAAGAGGGGCATGCATCACTTGATGGAGGAGAGGTCTCTCAAGGGCTGCTAGTGGGAGGGCGGGCTATAGGCCACCTCCAGGCTGAAGGGCAGGATGCCTCTGAGTCCCAGTGTTTGGCAGGGGAGTAAGAGCAGGAGAGAGGCCCTGCCCTCAACTGCAGCCTGTGGGCTTCCATTGGCATGTGGGAGGCCACTGTGTGAAAGAGGATGCTGGACTAGATGGGCTCCCTTGGGCCTGAGCCAGCAGGGCTGTTGCGATGTTCTTAGGACTGTTCTGAGCCTTGGAATCCTGAGCACTGGGATAGCGTAGGGGTTAGAGTGGCGAGGATAGAGACCGGGGGTACCCGAGTTCGAATCCCCATTCAACCTTTTCGGGATTATTCCTTCTTTCAAAAATTTAGACCCCGCCCCTCCAGTACACTACGGCTCGGGCCAGCTCACAGCAATACGACACATATCAGAGACGAGAAAAAACAAGAACATTAACCAAACGGAGGAAACAAATCCATCGTCAGGTTCAAAAGCACAATCACTATCAAGTTCACGTCCTTTCAAAAGCTAAAAAACGGAAATGATAACAACTCAAAACTAAAGAACCTCCCAGACATAACCCAAGAGGGGGCCTTAAAAAGCCTCCTTAAAAAGTGGTTTGTTAAAAACACTGAGGGAGGGAGGGAGCGTGGGAAGCTCTTCAGCCAGGCCTTCAGCCAGGGCCTTCCAATGCCGAGGGGCAACAAGCGAAAAGGCCCTGTCCCTAGTCCCCACAAAGAGGATCTCTGTTAGTAGCGGGGCCATGAGCGAGCAGAGCAGGGCCTGAGACGATGAACGGGGAGGGCCCTGGAAAATTAATATGGGCAAATGCGCTCCGACAGCTTCCCCGGCCCCAAGTCCTGTAGAGTCTTGAAGGTGTGACTCAGAGTGCTCTGAGTGGGGCACACCTCTGGGAGCGCCAGTGGGGCAGGAGAAACGTTCGTGGGCGGGCGGGGGGGGGGACTGCAGGAGCCATCTCGCCGTCCCCCTGGCCTCCTCCAGCCCCGGCAAAGGAGGTCGTGTACAACCTCAATATCTCTCATCTAATATTCCATGCATTCATCTATAGTTGAGTGGGGCTAATCACTCTTGCGTGGTCGCCTGTTTTAAAAAGCAAAACCAAAAGCAGAAACTCTGCAGTCCACTGAAAGTCAAGTGTACATTCTTCCTTTCTTTTGTTCTTTATGACATGTATAGCCCGCTCTTCCTCCAAGGAGCCCAGAGCGGTGTACTACAGACTTAGGTTTCTCCTCACAACAACCCTGTGAAGTAGCTTAGGCTGAGAGAGAAGTGACTGGCCCAGAGTCACCCAGCAAGTATCCTGTCTGAATGGGGATATGAACTTGGCTCTCCCCGGTCCTAGTGCAGCACTCTAACCACTACAGCACGCTGGCTCTTCATTTAGAGTATCCTGGCTGAATGGGGATTTGAACTCGGGTCTCCCCGGTCCTAGTCCTGCACTCTAAGCACTACACCACGCTCACCACGCTGGCTCCTCATTTACAATGTCTTAATTGTGAAAGAATGACAGATCTCCCTTAAATGATCAGAAGGCTCAGAAGTACCGATCTGTATCAGATCAAGGTCCCCTGGTCCAGCATTCTTGGCAAGGATAGGAACATAGCAACACATGAAGCTGCCATATACCGAGTCAGACCATTGGTCTATCGAGCTGAGTATTGTCTTCACAGAGTGGCAGCGGCTTCTCCAGGATTGCAGGCAGGAATCTCTCTTGGAGAAGGCAGGGAGCGGGAGGGCACTTGCAACCTTCTGCTCCTCCTCCATCCCCTGAGGGGAATAGCTAACAGTGCTCAGACATCAAGTCTCCCGTTCATATGCAACCAGGGTGGGCCCTGCTTCGCTAAGGGGACAAGTCATGCTTGCTGCCACAAGACCCAGCTCCTGCTTGAGTGTCATGAATAGCGTCCAGTGGGAAGCAGGGTCCCTGATACAAAGAGAATCTTGAGGAGTGGAGGGGAGAGAATTGTTTGGGTTTTGGCAGTTGGCCTTCGGAGGTAGCTCTGGAGGGCTTGTCTGAGGAGAAAAGCCTTTGTCGATGCGGCAGCTGTGTCTGGGAGGAGCCCTTGACATGAAGCCAGATGGGGCGGTAGCATAAGGCAGCAGATTTTGGAGGCCCCAAGAGGGCCCCAAGATGCCCCCCACCCCCCGTGGCCCTACTATTGAAGCATCTCTTCAAGAGGGGCATGCATCACTTGATGGAGGAGAGGTCTCTCAAGGGCTGCTAGTGGGAGGGCGGGCTATAGGCCACCTCCAGGCTGAAGGGCAGGATGCCTCTGAGTCCCAGTTTTTGGCAGGGGAGTAAGAGCAGGAGAGAGGCCGTGCCCTCAACTGCAGCCTGTGGGCTTCCATTGGCATGTGGGAGGCCACTGTGTGAAAGAGGAAGCTGGACTAGATGGGCTCCCTTGTGCCTGAGCCAGCAGCGCTATTGCGATGTTCTTAGGACTGTTCTGAGCCTTGGAATCCTGAGCGCTGGGATAGCGTAGGGGTTAGAGTGGCGAGGATAGAGACCGGGGGTACCCGAGTTCGAATCCCCATTCAACCTTTTCGGGATTATTCCTTCTTTCAAAAATTTAGACCCCGCCCCTCCAGTACACTACGGCTCGGGCCAGCTCACAGCAATACGACACATATCAGAGACGAGAAAAAACAAGAACATTAACCAAACGGAGGAAACAAATCCATCGTCAGGTTCAAAAGCACAATCACTATCAAGTTCACGTCCTTTCAAAAGCTAAAAAACGGAAATGATAACAACTCAAAACTAAAGAACCTCCCAGACATAACCCAAGAGGGGGCCTTAAAAAGCCTCCTTAAAAAGTGGTTTGTTAAAAACACTGAGGGAGGGAGGGAGCGTGGGAAGCTCTTCAGCCAGGCCTTCAGCCAGGGCCTTCCAATGCCGAGGGGCAACAAGCGAAAAGGCCCTGTCCCTAGTCCCCACAAAGAGGATCTCTGTTAGTAGCGGGGCCATGAGCGAGCAGAGCAGGGCCTGAGACGATGAACGGGGAGGGCCCTGGAAAATTAATATGGGCAAATGCGCTCCGACAGCTTCCCCGGCCCCAAGTCCTGTAGAGTCTTGAAGGTGTGACTCAGAGTGCTCTGAGTGGGGCACACCTCTGGGAGCGCCAGTGGGGCAGGAGAAACGTTCGTGGGCGGGCGGGGGGGGGACTGCAGGAGCCATCTCGCCGTCCCCCTGGCCTCCTCCAGCCCCGGCAAAGGAGGTCGTGTACAACCTCAATATCTCTCATCTAATATTCCATGCATTCATCTATAGTTGAGTGGGGCTAATCACTCTTGCGTGGTCGCCTGTTTTAAAAAGCAAAACCAAAAGCAGAAACTCTGCAGTCCACTGAAAGTCAAGTGTACATTCTTCCTTTCTTTTGTTCTTTATGACTTGTATAGCCCGCTCTTCCTCCAAGGAGCCCAGAGCGGTGTACTACAGACTTAGGTTTCTCCTCACAACAACCCTGTGAAGTAGCTTAGGCTGAGAGAGAAGTGACTGGCCCAGAGTCACCCAGCAAGTATCCTGTCTGAATGGGGATATGAACTTGGCTCTCCCCGGTCCTAGTGCAGCACTCTAACCACTACAGCACGCTGGCTCTTCATTTAGAGTATCCTGGCTGAATGGGGATTTGAACTCGGGTCTCCCCGGTCCTAGTCCTGCACTCTAAGCACTACACCACGCTCACCACGCTGGCTCCTCATTTACAATGTCTTAATTGTGAAAGAATGACAGATCTCCCTTAAATGATCAGAAGGCTCAGAAGTACCGATCTGTATCAGATCAAGGTCCCCTGGTCCAGCATTCTTGGCAAGGATAGGAACATAGCAACACATGAAGCTGCCATATACCGAGTCAGACCATTGGTCTATCGAGCTGAGTATTGTCTTCACAGAGTGGCAGCGGCTTCTCCAGGATTGCAGGCAGGAATCTCTCTTGGAGAAGGCAGGGAGCGGGAGGGCACTTGCAACCTTCTGCTCCTCCTCCATCCCCTGAGGGGAATAGCTAACAGTGCTCAGACATCAAGTCTCCCGTTCATATGCAACCAGGGTGGGCCCTGCTTCGCTAAGGGGACAAGTCATGCTTGCTGCCACAAGACCCAGCTCCTGCTTGAGTGTCATGAATAGCGTCCAGTGGGAAGCAGGGTCCCTGATACAAAGAGAATCTTGAGGAGTGGAGGGGAGAGAATTGTTTGGGTTTTGGCAGTTGGCCTTCGGAGGTAGCTCTGGAGGGCTTGTCTGAGGAGAAAAGCCTTTGTCGATGCGGCAGCTGTGTCTTGGAGGAGCCCTTGACATGAAGCCAGATGGGGCGGTAGCATAAGGCAGCAGATTTTGGAGGCCCCAAGAGGGCCCCAAGATGCCCCCCACCCCCCGTGGCCCTACTATTGAAGCATCTCTTCAAGAGGGGCATGCATCACTTGATGGAGGAGAGGTCTCTCAAGGGCTGCTAGTGGGAGGGCGGGCTATAGGCCACCTCCAGGCTGAAGGGCAGGATGCCTCTGAGTCCCAGTGTTTGGCAGGGGAGTAAGAGCAGGAGAGAGGCCCTGCCCTCAACTGCAGCCTGTGGGCTTCCATTGGCATGTGGGAGGCCACTGTGTGAAAGAGGATGCTGGACTAGATGGGCTCCCTTGGGCCTGAGCCAGCAGGGCTGTTGCGATGTTCTTAGGACTGTTCTGAGCCTTGGAATCCTGAGCACTGGGATAGCGTAGGGGTTAGAGTGGCGAGGATAGAGACCGGGGGTACCCGAGTTCGAATCCCCATTCAACCTTTTCGGGATTATTCCTTCTTTCAAAAATTTAGACCCCGCCCCTCCAGTACACTACGGCTCGGGCCAGCTCACAGCAATACGACACATATCAGAGACGAGAAAAAACAAGAACATTAACCAAACGGAGGAAACAAATCCATCGTCAGGTTCAAAAGCACAATCACTATCAAGTTCACGTCCTTTGAAAAGCTAAAAAACGGAAATGATAACAACTCAAAACTAAAGAACCTCCCAGACTTAACCCAAGAGGGGGCCTTAAAAAGCCTCCTTAAAAAGTGGATTGTTAAAAACACTGAGGGAGGGAGGGAGCGTGGGAAGCTCTTCAGCCAGGGCTTCAGCCAGGGCCTTCCAATGCCGAGGGGCAACAAGCGAAAAGGCCCTGTCCCTAGTCCCCACAAAGAGGATCTCTGTTAGTAGCGGGGCCATGAGCGAGCAGAGCAGGGCCTGAGACGATGAACGGGGAGGGCCCTGGAAAATTAATATGGGCAAATGAGCTCCGACAGCTTCCCCGGCCCCAAGCCCTGTAGAGTCTTGAAGGTGTGACTCAGAGTGCTCTGAGTGGGGCACACCTCTGGGAGCGCCAGTGGGGCAGGAGAAACGTTCGTGGGCGGGCGGGCGGGGGGGGGACTGCAGGAGCCATCTCGCCGTCCCCCTGGCCTCCTCCAGCCCCGGCAAAGGAGGTCGTGTACAACCTCAATATCTCTCATCTAATATTCCATGCATTCATCTATAGTTGAGTGGGGCTAATCACTCTTGCGTGGTCGCCTGTTTTAAAAAGCAAAACCAAAAGCAGAAACTCTGCAGTCCACTGAAAGTCAAGTGTACATTCTTCCTTTCTTTTGTTCTTTATGACATGTATAGCCCGCTCTTCCTCCAAGGAGCCCAGAGCGGTGTACTACAGACTTAGGTTTCTCCTCACAACAACCCTGTGAAGTAGCTTAGGCTGAGAGAGAAGTGACTGGCCCAGAGTCACCCAGCAAGTATCCTGTCTGAATGGGGATATGAACTTGGCTCTCCCCGGTCCTAGTGCAGCACTCTAACCACTACAGCACGCTGGCTCTTCATTTAGAGTATCCTGGCTGAATGGGGATTTGAACTCGGGTCTCCCCGGTCCTAGTCCTGCACTCTAAGCACTACACCACGCTCACCACGCTGGCTCCTCATTTACAATGTCTTAATTGTGAAAGAATGACAGATCTCCCTTAAATGATCAGAAGGCTCAGAAGTACCGATCTGTATCAGATCAAGGTCCCCTGGTCCAGCATTCTTGGCAAGGATAGGAACATAGCAACACATGAAGCTGCCATATACCGAGTCAGACCATTGGTCTATCGAGCTGAGTATTGTCTTCACAGAGTGGCAGCGGCTTCTCCAGGATTGCAGGCAGGAATCTCTCTTGGAGAAGGCAGGGAGCGGGAGGGCACTTGCAACCTTCTGCTCCTCCTCCATCCCCTGAGGGGAATAGCTAACAGTGCTCAGACATCAAGTCTCCCGTTCATATGCAACCAGGGTGGGCCCTGCTTCGCTAAGGGGACAAGTCATGCTTGCTGCCACAAGACCCAGCTCCTGCTTGAGTGTCATGAATAGCGTCCAGTGGGAAGCAGGGTCCCTGATACAAAGAGAATCTTGAGGAGTGGAGGGGAGAGAATTGTTTGGGTTTTGGCAGTTGGCCTTCGGAGGTAGCTCTGGAGGGCTTGTCTGAGGAGAAAAGCCTTTGTCGATGCGGCAGCTGTGTCTGGGAGGAGCCCTTGACATGAAGCCAGATGGGGCGGTAGCATAAGGCAGCAGATTTTGGAGGCCCCAAGAGGGCCCCAAGATGCCCCCCACCCCCCGTGGCCCTACTATTGAAGCATCTCTTCAAGAGGGGCATGCATCACTTGATGGAGGAGAGGTCTCTCAAGGGCTGCTAGTGGGAGGGCGGGCTATAGGCCACCTCCAGGCTGAAGGGCAGGATGCCTCTGAGTCCCAGTTTTTGGCAGGGGAGTAAGAGCAGGAGAGAGACCGTGCCCTCAACTGCAGCCTTTGGGCTTCCATTGGCATGTGGGAGGCCACTGTGTGAAAGAGGATGCTGGACTAGATGGGCTCCCTTGGGCCTGAGCCAGCAGGGCTGTTGCGATGTTCTTAGGACTGTTCTGAGCCTTGGAATCCTGAGCACTGGGATAGCGTAGGGGTTAGAGTGGCGAGGATAGAGACCGGGGGTACCCGAGTTCGAATCCCCATTCAACCTTTTCGGGATTATTCCTTCTTTCAAAAATTTAGACCCCGCCCCTCCAGTACACTACGGCTCGGGCCAGCTCACAGCAATACGACACATATCAGAGACGAGAAAAAACAAGAACATTAACCAAACGGAGGAAACAAATCCATCGTCAGGTTCAAAAGCACAATCACTATCAAGTTCACGTCCTTTCAAAAGCTAAAAAACGGAAATGATAACAACTCAAAACTAAAGAACCTCCCAGACTTAACCCAAGAGGGGGCCTTAAAAAGCCTCCTTAAAAAGTGGATTGTTAAAAACACTGAGGGAGGGAGGGAGCGTGGGAAGCTCTTCAGCCAGGGCTTCAGCCAGGGCCTTCCAATGCCGAGGGGCAACAAGCGAAAAGGCCCTGTCCCTAGTCCCCACAAAGAGGATCTCTGTTAGTAGCGGGGCCATGAGCGAGCAGAGCAGGGCCTGAGACCATGAACGGGGAGGGCCCTGGAAAATAAATATGGGCAAATGAGCTCCGACAGCTTCCCCGGCCCCAAGCCCTGTAGAGTCTTGAAGGTGTGACTCAGAGTGCTCTGAGTGGGGCACACCTCTGGGAGCGCCAGTGGGGCAGGAGAAACGTTCGTGGGCGAGCGGGCGGGGGGGGGGACTGCAGGAGCCATCTCGCCGTCCCCCTGGCCTCCTCCAGCCCCGGAAAAGGAGGTCGTTTACAACCTCAATATCTCTCATCTAATATTCCATGCATTCATCTATATTTGAGTGGGGCTAATCACTCTTGCGTGGTCGCCTGTTTACAAAAGCAAAACCCAAAGCAGAAACTCTGCAGTCCACTGAAAGTCAAGTGTACATTCTTCCTTTCTTTTGTTCTTTATGACATTTATAGCCCGCTCGTCCTCCAAGGAGCCCAGAGCGGTGTACTACAGACTTAGGTTTCTCCTCACAACAACCCTGTGAAGTAGCTTAGGCTGAGAGAGAAGTGACTGGCCCAGAGTCACCCAGCAAGTATCCTGTCTGAATGGGGATATGAACTCGGCTCTCCCCGGTCCTAGTGCAGCACTCTAACCACTACAGCACGCTGGCTCTTCATTTAGAGTATCCTGGCTGAATGGGGATTTGAACTCGGGTCTCCCCGGTCCTAGTCCTGCACTCTAAGCACTACACCACGCTCACCACGCTGGCTCCTCATTTACAATGTCTTAATTGTGAAAGAATGACAGATCTCCCTTAAATGATCAGAAGGCTCAGAAGTACCGATCTGTATCAGATCAAGGTCCCCTGGTCCAGCATTCTTGGCAAGGATAGGAACATAGCAACACATGAAGCTGCCATATACCGAGTCAGACCATTGGTCTATCGAGCTGAGTATTGTCTTCACAGAGTGGCAGCGGCTTCTCCAGGATTGCAGGCAGGAATCTCTCTTGGAGAAGGCAGGGAGCGGGAGGGCACTTGCAACCTTCTGCTCCTCCATCCCCTGAGGGGAATAGCTAACAGTGCTCAGACATCAAGTCTCCCGTTCATATGCAACCAGGGTGGGCCCTGCTTCGCTAAGGGGACAAGTCATGCTTGCTGCCACAAGACCCAGCTCCTGCTTGAGTGTCATGAATAGCGTCCAGTGGGAAGCAGGGTCCCTGATACAAAGAGAATCTTGAGGAGTGGAGGGGAGAGAATTGTTTGGGTTTTGGCAGTTGGCCTTCGGAGGTAGCTCTGGAGGGCTTGTCTGAGGAGAAAAGCCTTTGTCGATGCGGCAGCTGTGTCTGGGAGGAGCCCTTGACATGAAGCCAGATGGGGCGGTAGCATAAGGCAGCAGATTTTGGAGGCCCCAAGAGGGCCCCAAGAAGCCCCCCACCCCCCGTGGCCCTACTATTGAAGCATCTCTTCAAGAGGGGCATGCATCACTTGATGGAGGAGAGGTCTCTCAAGGGCTGCTAGTGGGAGGGCGGGCTATAGGCCACCTCCAGGCTGAAGGGCAGGATGCCTCTGAGTCCCAGTGCTTGGCAGGGGAGTAAGAGCAGGAGAGAGGCCGTGCCCTCAACTGCAGCCTGTGGGCTTCCATTGGCATGTGGGAGGCCACTGTGTGAAAGAAGATGCTGGACTAGATGGGCTCCCTTGGGCCTGAGCCAGCAGGGCTGTTGCGATGTTCTTAGGACTGTTCTGAGCCTTGGAATCCTGAGCGCTGGGATAGCGTAGGGGTTAGAGTGGCGAGGATAGAGACCGGGGGTACCCGAGTTCGAATCCCCATTCAACCTTTTCGGGATTATTCCTTCTTTCAAAAATTTAGACCCCGCCCCTCCAGTACACTACGGCTCGGGCCAGCTCACAGCAATATGACACATATCAGAGACGAGAAAAAACAAGAACATTAACCAAACGGAGGAAACAAATCCATCGTCAGGTTCAAAAGCACAATCACTATCAAGTTCACGTCCTTTCAAAAGCTAAAAAACGGAAATGATAACAACTCAAAACTAAAGAACCTCCCAGACATAACCCAAGAGGGGGCCTTAAAAAGCCTCCTTAAAAAGTGGTTTGTTAAAAACACTGAGGGAGGGAGGGAGGGAGGGAGCGTGGGAAGCTCTTCAGCCAGGGCTTCAGCCAGGGCCTTCCAATGCCGAGGGGCAACAAGCGAAAAGGCCCTGTCCCTAGTCCCCACAAAGAGGATCTCTGTTAGTAGCGGGGCCATGAGCGAGCAGAGCAGGGCCTGAGACGATGAATGGGGAGGGCCCTGGAAAATTAATATGGGCAAATGCGCTCCGACAGCTTCCCCGGCCCCAAGCCCTGTAGAGTCTTGAAGGTGTGACTCAGAGTGCTCTGAGTGGGGCACACCTCTGGGAGCGCAAGTGGGGCAGGAGAAAAGTTCGTGGGCGGGCGGGGGGGGGACTGCAGGAGCCATCTCGCCGTCCCCCTGGCCTCCTCCAGTCCCGGCAAAGGAGGTCGTGTACAACCTCAGTATCTCTCATCTAATATTCCATGCATTCATCTATAGTTGAGTGGGGCTAATCACTCCTGCGTGGTCGCCTCTTTTAAAAAGCAAAACCAAAAGCAGAAACTCTGCAGTCCACTGAAAGTCAAGTGTACATTCTTCCTTTCTTTTGTTCTTTATGACATGTATAGCCCGCTCTTCCTCCAAGGAGCCCAGAGCGGTGTACTACAGACTTAGGTTTCTCCTCACAACAACCCTGTGAAGTAGCTTAGGCTGAGAGAGAAGTGACTGGCCCAGAGTCACCCAGCAAGTATCCTGTCTGAATGGGGATATGAGCTCAGCTCTCCCCGGTCCTAGTGCAGCACTCTAACCACTACAGCACGCTGGCTCTTCATTTAGAGTATCCTGGCTGAATGGGGATTTGAACTCGGGTCTCCCCGGTCCTAGTCCTGCACTCTAAGCACTACACCACGCTCACCACGCTGGCTCCTCATTTACAATGTCTTAATTGTGAAAGAATGACAGATCTCCCTTAAATGATCAGAAGGCTCAGAAGTACCGATCTGTATCAGATCAAGGTCCCCTGGTCCAGCATTCTTGGCAAGGATAGGAACATAGCAACACATGAAGCTGCCATATACCGAGTCAGAGCATTGGTCTATCGAGCTGAGTATTGTCTTCACAGAGTGGCAGCGGCTTCTCCAGGATTGCAGGCAGGAATCTCTCTTGGAGAAGGCAGGGAGCGGGAGGGCACTTACAACCTTCTGCTCCTCCTCCATCCCCTGAGGGGAATAGCTAACAGTGCTCAGACATCAAGTCTCCCATTCATATGCAACCAGGGTGGGCCCTGCTTCGCTAAGGGGACAAGTCATGCTTGCTGCCACAAGACCCAGCTCTTGCTTGAGTGTCATGAATAGCGTCCAGTGGGAAGCAGGGTCCCTGATACAAAGAGCATCTTGAGGAGTGGAGGGGAGAGAATTGTTTGGGTTTTGGCAGTTGGCCTTCTGAGGTAGCTCTGGAGGGCTTGTCTGAGGAGAAAAGCCTTTGTCGATGCGGCAGCTGTGTCTGGGAGGAGCCCTTGCTTGACATGAAGCCAGATGGGGCGGTAGCATAAGGCAGCAGATTTTGGAGGCCCCAAGAGGGCCCCAAGATGCCCCCCACCCCCCGTGGCCCTACTATTGAAGCATCTCTTCAAGAGGGGCATGCATCACTTGATGGAGGAGAGGTCTCTCAAGGGCTGCTAGTGGGAGGGCGGGCTATAGGCCACCTCCAGGCTGAAGGGCAGGATGCCTCTGAGTCCCAGTTTTTGGCAGGGGAGTAAGAGCAGGAGAGAGGCCGTGCCCTCAACTGCAGCCTGTGGGCTTCCATTGGCATGTGGGAGGCCACTGTGTGAAAGAGGATGCTGGACTAGATGGGCTCCCTTGGGCCTGAGCCAGCAGGGCTGTTGCGATGTTCTTAGGACTGTCCTGAGCCTTGGAATCCTGAGCGCTGGGATAGCGTAGGGGTTAGAGTGGCGAGGATAGAGACCGGGGGTACCCGAGTTCGAATCCCCATTCAACCTTTTCGGGATTATTCCTTCTTTCAAAAATTTAGACCCCGCCCCTCCAGTACACTACGGCTCGGGCCAGCTCACAGCAATACGACACATATCAGAGACGAGAAAAAACAAGAACATTAACCAAACGGAGGAAACAAATCCATCGTCAGGTTCAAAAGCACAATCACTATCAAGTTCACGTCCTTTGAAAAGCTAAAAAATGGAAATGACAACAACTCAAAACTAAAGAACCTCCCAGACATAACCCAAGAGGGGGCCTTAAAAAGCCTCCTTAAAAAGTGGTTTGTTAAAAACACTGAGGGAGGGAGGGAGCGTGGGAAGCTCTTCAGCCAGGGCTTCAGCCAGGGCCTTCCAATGCCGAGGGGCAACAAGCGAAAAGGCCCTGTCCCTAGTCCCCACAAAGAGGATCTCTGTTAGTAGCGGGGCCATGAGCGAGCAGAGCAGGGCCTGAGACGATGAACGGGGAGGGCCCTGGAAAATTAATATGGGCAAATGCTCTCCGACAGCTTCCCTGGCCCCAAGCCCTGTAGAGTCTTGAAGTTGTGACTCAGAGTGCTCTGAGTGGGGCACACCTCTGGGAGCGCCAGTGGGGCAGGAGAAACGTTCGTGGGCGGGCGGGGGGGGGGACTGCAGGAGCCATCTCGCCGTCCCCCTGGCCTCCTCCAGCCCCGGGAAAGGAGGTCGTGTACAACCTCAATATCTCTCATCTAATATTCCATGCATTCATCTATAGTTGAGTGGGGCTAATCACTCTTGCGTGGTCGCCTGTTTTAAAAAGCAAAACCAAAAGCAGAAACTCTGCAGTCCACTGAAAGTCAAGTGTACATTCTTCCTTTCTTTTGTTCTTTATGACATGTATAGCCCGCTCTTCCTCCAAGGAGCCCAGAGCGGTGTACTACAGACTTAGGTTTCTCCTCACAACAACCCTGTGAAGTAGCTTAGGCTGAGAGAGAAGTGACTGGCCCAGAGTCACCCAGCAAGTATCCTGTCTGAATGGGGATATGAACTTGGCTCTCCCCGGTCCTAGTGCAGCACTCTAACCACTACAGCACGCTGGCTCTTCATTTAGAGTATCCTGGCTGAATGGGGATTTGAACTCGGGTCTCCCCGGTCCTAGTCCTGCACTCTAAGCACTACACCACGCTCACCACGCTGGCTCCTCATTTACAATGTCTTAATTGTGAAAGAATGACAGATCTCCCTTAAATGATCAGAAGGCTCAGAAGTACCGATCTGTATCAGATCAAGGTCCCCTGGTCCAGCATTCTTGGCAAGGATAGGAACATAGCAACACATGAAGCTGCCATATACCGAGTCAGAGCATTGGTCTATCGAGCTGAGTATTGTCTTCACAGAGTGGCAGCGGCTTCTCCAGGATTGCAGGCAGGAATCTCTCTTGGAGAAGGCAGGGAGCGGGAGGGCACTTGCAACCTTCTGCTCCTCCATCCCCTGAGGGGAATAGCTAACAGTGCTCAGACATCAAGTCTCCCTTTCATATGCAACCAGGGTGGGCCCTGCTTCGCTAAGGGGACAAGTCATGCTTGCTGCCACAAGACCCAGCTCCTGCTTGAGTGTCATGAATAGCGTCCAGTGGGAAGCAGGGTCCCTGATACAAAGAGAATCTTGAGGAGTGGAGGGGAGAGAATTGTTTGGGTTTTGGCAGTTGGCCTTCGGAGGTAGCTCTGGAGGGCTTGTCTGAGGAGAAAAGCCTTTGTCGATGCGGCAGCTGTGTCTGGGAGGAGCCCTTGACATGAAGCCAGATGGGGCGGTAGCATAAGGCAGCAGATTTTGGAGGCCCCAAGAGGGCCCCAAGATGCCCCCCACCCCCCGTGGCCCTACTATTGAAGCATCTCTTCAAGAGGGGCATGCATCACTTGATGGAGGAGAGGTCTCTCAAGGGCTGCTAGTGGGAGGGCGGGCTATAGGCCACCTCCAGGCTGAAGGGCAGGATGCCTCTGAGTCCCAGTGCTTGGCAGGGGAGTAAGAGCAGGAGAGAGGCCGTGCCCTCAACTGCAGCCTGTGGGCTTCCATTGGCATGTGGGAGGCCACTGTGTGAAAGAAGATGCTGGACTAGATGGGCTCCCTTGGGCCTGAGCCAGCAGGGCTGTTGCGATGTTCTTAGGACTGTTCTGAGCCTTGGAATCCTGAGCGCTGGGATAGCGTAGGGGTTAGAGTGGCGAGGATAGAGACCGGGGGTACCCGAGTTCGAATCCCCATTCAACCTTTTCGGGATTATTCCTTCTTTCAAAAATTTAGACCCCGCCCCTCCAGTACACTACGGCTCGGGCCAGCTCACAGCAATATGACACATATCAGAGACGAGAAAAAACAAGAACATTAACCAAACGGAGGAAACAAATCCATCGTCAGGTTCAAAAGCACAATCACTATCAAGTTCACGTCCTTTGAAAAGCTAAAAAACGGAAATGATAACAACTCAAAACTAAAGAACCTCCCAGACATAACCCAAGAGGGGGCCTTAAAAAGCCTCCTTAAAAAGTGGTTTGTTAAAAACACTGAGGGAGGGAGGGAGGGAGGGAGCGTGGGAAGCTCTTCAGCCAGGGCTTCAGCCAGGGCCTTCCAATGCCGAGGGGCAACAAGCGAAAAGGCCCTGTCCCTAGTCCCCACAAAGAGGATCTCTGTTAGTAGCGGGGCCATGAGCGAGCAGAGCAGGGCCTGAGACGATGAACGGGGAGGGCCCTGGAAAATTAATATGGGCAAATGCGCTCCGACAGCTTCCCCGGCCCCAAGCCCTGTAGAGTCTTGAAGGTGTGACTCAGAGTGCTCTGAGTGGGGCACACCTCTGGGAGCGCAAGTGGGGCAGGAGAAACGTTCGTGGGCGGGCGGGGGGGGGGACTGCAGGAGCCATCTCGCCGTCCCCCTGGCCGCCTCCAGTCCCGGCAAAGGAGGTCGTGTACAACCTCAGTATCTCTCATCTAATATTCCATGCATTCATCTATAGTTGAGTGGGGCTAATCACTCCTGCGTGGTCGCCTCTTTTAAAAAGCAAAACCAAAAGCAGAAACTCTGCAGTCCACTGAAAGTCAAGTGTACATTCTTCCTTTCTTTTGTTCTTTATGACATGTATAGCCCGCTCTTCCTCCAAGGAGCCCAGAGCGGTGTACTACAGACTTAGGTTTCTCCTCACAACAACCCTGTGAAGTAGCTTAGGCTGAGAGAGAAGTGACTGGCCCAGAGTCACCCAGCAAGTATCCTGTCTGAATGGGGATATGAGCTCAGCTCTCCCCGGTCCTAGTGCAGCACTCTAACCACTACAGCACGCTGGCTCTTCATTTAGAGTATCCTGGCTGAATGGGGATTTGAACTCGGGTCTCCCCGGTCCTAGTCCTGCACTCTAAGCACTACACCACGCTCACCACGCTGGCTCCTCATTTACAATGTCTTAATTGTGAAAGAATGACAGATCTCCCTTAAATGATCAGAAGGCTCAGAAGTACCGATCTGTATCAGATCAAGGTCCCCTGGTCCAGCATTCTTGGCAAGGATAGGAACATAGCAACACATGAAGCTGCCATATACCGAGTCAGAGCATTGGTCTATCGAGCTGAGTATTGTCTTCACAGAGTGGCAGCGGCTTCTCCAGGATTGCAGGCAGGAATCTCTCTTGGAGAAGGCAGGGAGCGGGAGGGCACTTGCAACCTTCTGCTCCTCCTCCATCCCCTGAGGGGAATAGCTAACAGTGCTCAGACATCAAGTCTCCCTTTCATATGCAACCAGGGTGGGCCCTGCTTCGCTAAGGGGACAAGTCATGCTTGCTGCCACAAGACCCAGCTCCTGCTTGAGTGTCATGAATAGCGTCCAGTGGGAAGCAGGGTCCCTGATACAAAGAGCATCTTGAGGAGTGGAGGGGAGAGAATTGTTTGGGTTTTGGCAGTTGGCCTTCTGAGGTAGCTCTGGAGGGCTTGTCTGAGGAGAAAAGCCTTTGTCGATGCGGCAGCTGTGTCTGGGAGGAGCCCTTGCTTGACATGAAGCCAGATGGGGCGGTAGCATAAGGCAGCAGATTTTGGAGGCCCCAAGAGGGCCCCAAGATGCCCCCCACCCCCCGTGGCCCTACTATTGAAGCATCTCTTCAAGAGGGGCATGCATCACTTGATGGAGGAGAGGTCTCTCAAGGGCTGCTAGTGGGAGGGCGGGCTATAGGCCACCTCCAGGCTGAAGGGCAGGATGCCTCTGAGTCCCAGTTTTTGGCAGGGGAGTAAGAGCAGGAGAGAGGCCGTGCCCTCAACTGCAGCCTGTGGGCTTCCATTGGCATGTGGGAGGCCACTGTGTGAAAGAGGATGCTGGACTAGATGGGCTCCCTTGGGCCTGAGCCAGCAGGGCTGTTGCGATGTTCTTAGGACTGTCCTGAGCCTTGGAATCCTGAGCGCTGGGATAGCGTAGGGGTTAGAGTGGCGAGGATAGAGACCGGGGGTACCCGAGTTCGAATCCCCATTCAACCTTTTCGGGATTATTCCTTCTTTCAAAAATTTAGACCCCGCCCCTCCAGTACACTACGGCTCGGGCCAGCTCACAGCAATACGACACATATCAGAGACGAGAAAAAACAAGAACATTAACCAAACGGAGGAAACAAATCCATCGTCAGGTTCAAAAGCACAATCACTATCAAGTTCACGTCCTTTGAAAAGCTAAAAAATGGAAATGACAACAACTCAAAACTAAAGAACCTCCCAGACATAACCCAAGAGGGGGCCTTAAAAAGCCTCCTTAAAAAGTGGTTTGTTAAAAACACTGAGGGAGGGAGGGAGCGTGGGAAGCTCTTCAGCCAGGGCTTCAGCCAGGGCCTTCCAATGCCGAGGGGCAACAAGCGAAAAGGCCCTGTCCCTAGTCCCCACAAAGAGGATCTCTGTTAGTAGCGGGGCCATGAGCGAGCAGAGCAGGGCCTGAGACGATGAACGGGGAGGGCCCTGGAAAATTAATATGGGCAAATGCTCTCCGACAGCTTCCCTGGCCCCAAGCCCTGTAGAGTCTTGAAGTTGTGACTCAGAGTGCTCTGAGTGGGGCACACCTCTGGGAGCGCCAGTGGGGCAGGAGAAACGTTCGTGGGCGGGCGGGGGGGGGGGGGACTGCAGGAGCCATCTCGCCGTCCCCCTGGCCTCCTCCAGCCCCGGGAAAGGAGGTCATGTACAACCTCAATATCTCTCATCTAATATTCCATGCATTCATCTATAGTTGAGTGGGGCTAATCACTCTTGCGTGGTCGCCTGTTTTAAAAAGCAAAACCAAAAGCAGAAACTCTGCAGTCCACTGAAAGTCAAGTGTACATTCTTCCTTTCTTTTGTTCTTTATGACATGTATAGCCCGCTCTTCCTCCAAGGAGCCCAGAGCGGTGTACTACAGACTTAGGTTTCTCCTCACAACAACCCTGTGAAGTAGCTTAGGCTGAGAGAGAAGTGACTGGCCCAGAGTCACCCAGCAAGTATCCTGTCTGAATGGGGATATGAACTCGGCTCTCCCCGCTCCTAGTGCAGCACTCTAACCACTACAGCACGCTGGCTCTTCATTTAGAGTATCCTGGCTGAATGGGGATTTGAACTCGGGTCTCCCCGGTCCTAGTCCTGCACTCTAAGCACTACACCACGCTCACCACGCTGGCTCCTCATTTACAATGTCTTAATTGTGAAAGAATGACAGATCTCCCTTAAATGATCAGAAGGCTCAGAAGTACCGATCTGTATCAGATCAAGGTCCCCTGGTCCAGCATTCTTGGCAAGGATAGGAACATAGCAACACATGAAGCTGCCATATACCGAGTCAGACCATTGGTCTATCGAGCTGAGTATTGTCTTCACAGAGTGGCAGCGGCTTCTCCAGGATTGCAGGCAGGAATCTCTCTTGGAGAAGGCAGGGAGCGGGAGGGCACTTGCAACCTTCTGCTCCTCCTCCATCCCGTGAGGGGAATAGCTAACAGTGCTCAGACATCAAGTCTCCCGTTCATATGCAACCAGGGTGGGCCCTGCTTCGCTAAGGGGACAAGTCATGCTTGCTGCCACAAGACCCAGCTCCTGCTTGAGTGTCATGAATAGCGTCCAGTGGGAAGCAGGGTCCCTGATACAAAGAGAATCTTGAGGAGTGGAGGGGAGAGAATTGTTTGGGTTTTGGCAGTTGGCCTTCTGAGGTAGCTCTGGAGGGCTTGTCTGAGGAGAAAAGCCTTTGTCGATGCGGCAGCTGTGTCTGGGAGGAGCCCTTGACATGAAGCCAGATGGGGCGGTAGCATAAGGCAGCAGATTTTGGAGGCCCCAAGAGGGCCCCAAGATGCCCCCCACCCCCGTGGCCCTACTATTGAAGCATCTCTTCAAGAGGGGCATGCATCACTTGATGGAGGAGAGGTCTCTCAAGGGCTGCTAGTGGGAGGGCGGGCTATAGGCCACCTCCAGGCTGAAGGGCAGGATGCCTCTGAGTCCCAGTTTTTGGCAGGGGAGTAAGAGCAGGAGAGAGGCCGTGCCCTCAACTGCAGCCTGTGGGCTTCCATTGGCATGTGGGAGGCCACTGTGTGAAAGAAGATGCTGGACTAGATGGGCTCCCTTGGGCCTGAGCCAGCAGGGCTGTTGCGATGTTCTTAGGACTGTTCTGAGCCTTGGAATCCTGAGCGCTGGGATAGCGTAGGGGTTAGAGTGGCGAGGATAGAGACCGGGGGTACCCGAGTTCGAATCCCCATTCAACCTTTTCGGGATTATTCCTTCTTTCAAAAATTTAGACCCCGCCCCTCCAGTACACTACGGCTCGGGCCAGCTCACAGCAATATGACACATATCAGAGACGAGAAAAAACAAGAACATTAACCAAACGGAGGAAACAAATCAATCGTCAGGTTCAAAAGCACAATCACTATCAAGTTCACGTCCTTTGAAAAGCTAAAAAACGGAAATGATAACAACTCAAAACTAAAGAACCTCTCAGACATAACCCAAGAGGGGGCCTTAAAAAGCCTCCTTAAAAAGTGGTTTGTTAAAAACACTGAGGGAGGGAGGGAGGGAGGGAGCGTGGGAAGCTCTTCAGCCAGGGCTTCAGCCAGGGCCTTCCAATGCCGAGGGGCAACAAGCGAAAAGGCCCTGTCCCTAGTCCCCACAAAGAGGATCTCTGTTAGTAGCGGGGCCATGAGCGAGCAGAGCAGGGCCTGAGACGATGAACGGGGAGGGCCCTGGAAAATTAATATGGGCAAATGCGCTCCGACAGCTTCCCCGGCCCCAAGCCCTGTAGAGTCTTGAAGGTGTGACTCAGAGTGCTCTGAGTGGGGCACACCTCTGGGAGCGCAAGTGGGGCAGGAGAAACGTTCGTGGGCGGGCGGGGGGGGGACTGCAGGAGCCATCTCGCCGTCCCCCTGGCCGCCTCCAGTCCCGGCAAAGGAGGTCGTGTACAACCTCAGTATCTCTCATCTAATATTCCATGCATTCATCTATAGTTGAGTGGGGCTAATCACTCCTGCGTGGTCGCCTCTTTTAAAAAGCAAAACCAAAAGCAGAAACTCTGCAGTCCACTGAAAGTCAAGTGTACATTCTTCCTTTCTTTTGTTCTTTATGACATGTATAGCCCGCTCTTCCTCCAAGGAGCCCAGAGCGGTGTACTACAGACTTAGGTTTCTCCTCACAACAACCCTGTGAAGTAGCTTAGGCTGAGAGAGAAGTGACTGGCCCAGAGTCACCCAGCAAGTATCCTGTCTGAATGGGGATATGAGCTCAGCTCTCCCCGGTCCTAGTGCAGCACTCTAACCACTACAGCACGCTGGCTCTTCATTTAGAGTATCCTGGCTGAATGGGGATTTGAACTCGGGTCTCCCCGGTCCTAGTCCTGCACTCTAAGCACTACACCACGCTCACCACGCTGGCTCCTCATTTACAATGTCTTAATTGTGAAAGAATGACAGATCTCCCTTAAATGATCAGAAGGCTCAGAAGTACCGATCTGTATCAGATCAAGGTCCCCTGGTCCAGCATTCTTGGCAAGGATAGGAACATAGCAACACATGAAGCTGCCATATACCGAGTCAGAGCATTGGTCTATCGAGCTGAGTATTGTCTTCACAGAGTGGCAGCGGCTTCTCCAGGATTGCAGGCAGGAATCTCTCTTGGAGAAGGCAGGGAGCGGGAGGGCACTTGCAACCTTCTGCTCCTCCTCCATCCCCTGAGGGGAATAGCTAACAGTGCTCAGACATCAAGTCTCCCGTTCATATGCAACCAGGGTGGGCCCTGCTTCGCTAAGGGGACAAGTCATGCTTGCTGCCACAAGACCCAGCTCCTGCTTGAGTGTCATGAATAGCGTCCAGTGGGAAGCAGGGTCCCTGATACAAAGAGCATCTTGAGGAGTGGAGGGGAGAGAATTGTTTGGGTTTTGGCAGTTGGCCTTCTGAGGTAGCTCTGGAGGGCTTGTCTGAGGAGAAAAGCCTTTGTCGATGCGGCAGCTGTGTCTGGGAGGAGCCCTTGCTTGACATGAAGCCAGATGGGGCGGTAGCATAAGGCAGCAGATTTTGGAGGCCCCAAGAGGGCCCCAAGATGCCCCCCACCCCCCGTGGCCCTACTATTGAAGCATCTCTTCAAGAGGGGCATGCATCACTTGATGGAGGAGAGGTCTCTCAAGGGCTGCTAGTGGGAGGGCGGGCTATAGGCCACCTCCAGGCTGAAGGGCAGGATGCCTCTGAGTCCCAGTTTTTGGCAGGGGAGTAAGAGCAGGAGAGAGGCCGTGCCCTCAACTGCAGCCTGTGGGCTTCCATTGGCATGTGGGAGGCCACTGTGTGAAAGAGGATGCTGGACTAGATGGGCTCCCTTGGGCCTGAGCCAGCAGGGCTGTTGCGATGTTCTTAGGACTGTCCTGAGCCTTGGAATCCTGAGCGCTGGGATAGCGTAGGGGTTAGAGTGGCGAGGATAGAGACCGGGGGTACCCGAGTTCGAATCCCCATTCAACCTTTTCGGGATTATTCCTTCTTTCAAAAATTTAGACCCCGCCCCTCCAGTACACTACGGCTCGGGCCAGCTCACAGCAATACGACACATATCAGAGACGAGAAAAAACAAGAACATTAACCAAACGGAGGAAACAAATCCATCGTCAGGTTCAAAAGCACAATCACTATCAAGTTCACGTCCTTTGAAAAGCTAAAAAATGGAAATGACAACAACTCAAAACTAAAGAACCTCCCAGACATAACCCAAGAGGGGGCCTTAAAAAGCCTCCTTAAAAAGTGGTTTGTTAAAAACACTGAGGGAGGGAGGGAGCGTGGGAAGCTCTTCAGCCAGGGCTTCAGCCAGGGCCTTCCAATGCCGAGGGGCAACAAGCGAAAAGGCCCTGTCCCTAGTCCCCACAAAGAGGATCTCTGTTAGTAGCGGGGCCATGAGCGAGCAGAGCAGGGCCTGAGACGATGAACGGGGAGGGCCCTGGAAAATTAATATGGGCAAATGCTCTCCGACAGCTTCCCTGGCCCCAAGCCCTGTAGAGTCTTGAAGTTGTGACTCAGAGTGCTCTGAGTGGGGCACACCTCTGGGAGCGCCAGTGGGGCAGGAGAAACGTTCGTGGGCGGGCGGGGGGGGGGGACTGCAGGAGCCATCTCGCCGTCCCCCTGGCCTCCTCCAGCCCCGGGAAAGGAGGTCATGTACAACCTCAATATCTCTCATCTAATATTCCATGCATTCATCTATAGTTGAGTGGGGCTAATCACTCTTGCGTGGTCGCCTGTTTTAAAAAGCAAAACCAAAAGCAGAAACTCTGCAGTCCACTGAAAGTCAAGTGTACATTCTTCCTTTCTTTTGTTCTTTATGACATGTATAGCCCGCTCTTCCTCCAAGGAGCCCAGAGCGGTGTACTACAGACTTAGGTTTCTCCTCACAACAACCCTGTGAAGTAGCTTAGGCTGAGAGAGAAGTGACTGGCCCAGAGTCACCCAGGAAGTATCCTGTTTGAATGGGGATATGAACTCGGCTCTCCCCGCTCCTAGTGCAGCACTCTAACCACTACAGCACGCTGGCTCTTCATTTAGAGTATCCTGGCTGAATGGGGATTTGAACTCGGGTCTCCCCGGTCCTAGTCCTGCACTCTAAGCACTACACCACGCTCACCACGCTGGCTCCTCATTTACAATGTCTTAATTGTGAAAGAATGACAGATCTCCCTTAAATGATCAGAAGGCTCAGAAGTACCGATCTGTATCAGATCAAGGTCCCCTGGTCCAGCATTCTTGGCAAGGATAGGAACATAGCAACACATGAAGCTGCCATATACCGAGTCAGACCATTGGTCTATCGAGCTGAGTATTGTCTTCACAGAGTGGCAGCGGCTTCTCCAGGATTGCAGGCAGGAATCTCTCTTGGAGAAGGCAGGGAGCGGGAGGGCACTTGCAACCTTCTGCTCCTCCTCCATCCCGTGAGGGGAATAGCTAACAGTGCTCAGACATCAAGTCTCCCGTTCATATGCAACCAGGGTGGGCCCTGCTTCGCTAAGGGGACAAGTCATGCTTGCTGCCACAAGACCCAGCTCCTGCTTGAGTGTCATGAATAGCGTCCAGTGGGAAGCAGGGTCCCTGATACAAAGAGAATCTTGAGGAGTGGAGGGGAGAGAATTGTTTGGGTTTTGGCAGTTGGCCTTCTGAGGTAGCTCTGGAGGGCTTGTCTGAGGAGAAAAGCCTTTGTCGATGCGGCAGCTGTGTCTGGGAGGAGCCCTTGACATGAAGCCAGATGGGGCGGTAGCATAAGGCAGCAGATTTTGGAGGCCCCAAGAGGGCCCCAAGATGCCCCCCACCCCCGTGGCCCTACTATTGAAGCATCTCTTCAAGAGGGGCATGCATCACTTGATGGAGGAGAGGTCTCTCAAGGGCTGCTAGTGGGAGGGCGGGCTATAGGCCACCTCCAGGCTGAAGGGCAGGATGCCTCTGAGTCCCAGTTTTTGGCAGGGGAGTAAGAGCAGGAGAGAGGCCGTGCCCTCAACTGCAGCCTGTGGGCTTCCATTGGCATGTGGGAGGCCACTGTGTGAAAGAAGATGCTGGACTAGATGGGCTCCCTTGGGCCTGAGCCAGCAGGGCTGTTGCGATGTTCTTAGGACTGTTCTGAGCCTTGGAATCCTGAGCGCTGGGATAGCGTAGGGGTTAGAGTGGCGAGGATAGAGACCGGGGGTACCCGAGTTCGAATCCCCATTCAACCTTTTCGGGATTATTCCTTCTTTCAAAAATTTAGACCCCGCCCCTCCAGTACACTACGGCTCGGGCCAGCTCACAGCAATATGACACATATCAGAGACGAGAAAAAACAAGAACATTAACCAAACGGAGGAAACAAATCAATCGTCAGGTTCAAAAGCACAATCACTATCAAGTTCACGTCCTTTGAAAAGCTAAAAAACGGAAATGATAACAACTCAAAACTAAAGAACCTCTCAGACATAACCCAAGAGGGGGCCTTAAAAAGCCTCCTTAAAAAGTGGTTTGTTAAAAACACTGAGGGAGGGAGGGAGCGTGGGAAGCTCTTCAGCCAGGGCTTCAGCCAGGGCCTTCCAATGCCGAGGGGCAACAAGCGAAAAGGCCCTGTCCCTAGTCCCCACAAAGAGGATCTCTGTTAGTAGCGGGGCCATGAGCGAGCAGAGCAGGGCCTGAGACGATGAACGGGGAGGGCCCTGGAAAATTAATATGGGCAAATGCGCTCCGACAGCTTCCCCGGCCCCAAGCCCTGTAGAGTCTTGAAGGTGTGACTCAGAGTGCTCTGAGTGGGGCACACCTCTGGGAGCGCAAGTGGGGCAGGAGAAACGTTCGTGGGCGGGCGGGGGGGGGACTGCAGGAGCCATCTTGCCGTCCCCCTGGCCGCCTCCAGTCCCGGCAAAGGAGGTCGTGTACAACCTCAGTATCTCTCATCTAATATTCCATGCATTCATCTATAGTTGAGTGGGGCTAATCACTCTTGCGTGGTCGCCTCTTTTAAAAAGCAAAACCAAAAGCAGAAACTCTGCAGTCCACTGAAAGTCAAGTGTACATTCTTCCTTTCTTTTGTTCTTTATGACATGTATAGCCCGCTCTTCCTCCAAGGAGCCCAGAGCGGTGTACTACAGACTTAGGTTTCTCCTCACAACAACCCTGTGAAGTAGCTTAGGCTGAGAGAGAAGTGACTGGCCCAGAGTCACCCAGCAAGTATCCTGTCTGAATGGGGATATGAGCTCAGCTCTCCCCGGTCCTAGTGCAGCACTCTAACCACTACAGCACGCTGGCTCTTCATTTAGAGTATCCTGGCTGAATGGGGATTTGAACTCGGGTCTCCCCGGTCCTAGTCCTGCACTCTAAGCACTACACCACGCTCACCACGCTGGCTCCTCATTTACAATGTCTTAATTGTGAAAGAATGACAGATCTCCCTTAAATGATCAGAAGGCTCAGAAGTACCGATCTGTATCAGATCAAGGTCCCCTGGTCCAGCATTCTTGGCAAGGATAGGAACATAGCAACACATGAAGCTGCCATATACCGAGTCAGAGCATTGGTCTATCGAGCTGAGTATTGTCTTCACAGAGTGGCAGCGGCTTCTCCAGGATTGCAGGCAGGAATCTCTCTTGGAGAAGGCAGGGAGCGGGAGGGCACTTGCAACCTTCTGCTCCTCCTCCATCCCCTGAGGGGAATAGCTAACAGTGCTCAGACATCAAGTCTCCCGTTCATATGCAACCAGGGTGGGCCCTGCTTCGCTAAGGGGACAAGTCATGCTTGCTGCCACAAGACCCAGCTCCTGCTTGAGTGTCATGAATAGCGTCCAGTGGGAAGCAGGGTCCCTGATACAAAGAGCATCTTGAGGAGTGGAGGGGAGAGAATTGTTTGGGTTTTGGCAGTTGGCCTTCTGAGGTAGCTCTGGAGGGCTTGTCTGAGGAGAAAAGCCTTTGTCGATGCGGCAGCTGTGTCTGGGAGGAGCCCTTGCTTGACATGAAGCCAGATGGGGCGGTAGCATAAGGCAGCAGATTTTGGAGGCCCCAAGAGGGCCCCAAGATGCCCCCCACCCCCCGTGGCCCTACTATTGAAGCATCTCTTCAAGAGGGGCATGCATCACTTGATGGAGGAGAGGTCTCTCAAGGGCTGCTAGTGGGAGGGCGGGCTATAGGCCACCTCCAGGCTGAAGGGCAGGATGCCTCTGAGTCCCAGTTTTTGGCAGGGGAGTAAGAGCAGGAGAGAGGCCGTGCCCTCAACTGCAGCCTGTGGGCTTCCATTGGCATGTGGGAGGCCACTGTGTGAAAGAGGATGCTGGACTAGATGGGCTCCCTTGGGCCTGAGCCAGCAGGGCTGTTGCGATGTTCTTAGGACTGTCCTGAGCCTTGGAATCCTGAGCGCTGGGATAGCGTAGGGGTTAGAGTGGCGAGGATAGAGACCGGGGGTACCCGAGTTCGAATCCCCATTCAACCTTTTCGGGATTATTCCTTCTTTCAAAAATTTAGACCCCGCCCCTCCAGTACACTACGGCTCGGGCCAGCTCACAGCAATACGACACATATCAGAGACGAGAAAAAACAAGAACATTAACCAAACGGAGGAAACAAATCCATCGTCAGGTTCAAAAGCACAATCACTATCAAGTTCACGTCCTTTGAAAAGCTAAAAAATGGAAATGACAACAACTCAAAACTAAAGAACCTCCCAGACATAACCCAAGAGGGGGCCTTAAAAAGCCTCCTTAAAAAGTGGTTTGTTAAAAACACTGAGGGAGGGAGGGAGCGTGGGAAGCTCTTCAGCCAGGGCTTCAGCCAGGGCCTTCCAATGCCGAGGGGCAACAAGCGAAAAGGCCCTGTCCCTAGTCCCCACAAAGAGGATCTCTGTTAGTAGCGGGGCCATGAGCGAGCAGAGCAGGGCCTGAGACGATGAACGGGGAGGGCCCTGGAAAATTAATATGGGCAAATGCTCTCCGACAGCTTCCCTGGCCCCAAGCCCTGTAGAGTCTTGAAGTTGTGACTCAGAGTGCTCTGAGTGGGGCACACCTCTGGGAGCGCCAGTGGGGCAGGAGAAACGTTCGTGGGCGGGCGGGGGGGGGGGACTGCAGGAGCCATCTCGCCGTCCCCCTGGCCTCCTCCAGCCCCGGGAAAGGAGGTCATGTACAACCTCAATATCTCTCATCTAATATTCCATGCATTCATCTATAGTTGAGTGGGGCTAATCACTCTTGCGTGGTCGCCTGTTTTAAAAAGCAAAACCAAAAGCAGAAACTCTGCAGTCCACTGAAAGTCAAGTGTACATTCTTCCTTTCTTTTGTTCTTTATGACATGTATAGCCCGCTCTTCCTCCAAGGAGCCCAGAGCGGTGTACTACAGACTTAGGTTTCTCCTCACAACAACCCTGTGAAGTAGCTTAGGCTGAGAGAGAAGTGACTGGCCCAGAGTCACCCAGGAAGTATCCTGTTTGAATGGGGATATGAACTCGGCTCTCCCCGCTCCTAGTGCAGCACTCTAACCACTACAGCACGCTGGCTCTTCATTTAGAGTATCCTGGCTGAATGGGGATTTGAACTCGGGTCTCCCCGGTCCTAGTCCTGCACTCTAAGCACTACACCACGCTCACCACGCTGGCTCCTCATTTACAATGTCTTAATTGTGAAAGAATGACAGATCTCCCTTAAATGATCAGAAGGCTCAGAAGTACCGATCTGTATCAGATCAAGGTCCCCTGGTCCAGCATTCTTGGCAAGGATAGGAACATAGCAACACATGAAGCTGCCATATACCGAGTCAGACCATTGGTCTATCGAGCTGAGTATTGTCTTCACAGAGTGGCAGCGGCTTCTCCAGGATTGCAGGCAGGAATCTCTCTTGGAGAAGGCAGGGAGCGGGAGGGCACTTGCAACCTTCTGCTCCTCCTCCATCCCGTGAGGGGAATAGCTAACAGTGCTCAGACATCAAGTCTCCCGTTCATATGCAACCAGGGTGGGCCCTGCTTCGCTAAGGGGACAAGTCATGCTTGCTGCCACAAGACCCAGCTCCTGCTTGAGTGTCATGAATAGCGTCCAGTGGGAAGCAGGGTCCCTGATACAAAGAGAATCTTGAGGAGTGGAGGGGAGAGAATTGTTTGGGTTTTGGCAGTTGGCCTTCTGAGGTAGCTCTGGAGGGCTTGTCTGAGGAGAAAAGCCTTTGTCGATGCGGCAGCTGTGTCTGGGAGGAGCCCTTGACATGAAGCCAGATGGGGCGGTAGCATAAGGCAGCAGATTTTGGAGGCCCCAAGAGGGCCCCAAGATGCCCCCCACCCCCGTGGCCCTACTATTGAAGCATCTCTTCAAGAGGGGCATGCATCACTTGATGGAGGAGAGGTCTCTCAAGGGCTGCTAGTGGGAGGGCGGGCTATAGGCCACCTCCAGGCTGAAGGGCAGGATGCCTCTGAGTCCCAGTTTTTGGCAGGGGAGTAAGAGCAGGAGAGAGGCCGTGCCCTCAACTGCAGCCTGTGGGCTTCCATTGGCATGTGGGAGGCCACTGTGTGAAAGAAGATGCTGGACTAGATGGGCTCCCTTGGGCCTGAGCCAGCAGGGCTGTTGCGATGTTCTTAGGACTGTTCTGAGCCTTGGAATCCTGAGCGCTGGGATAGCGTAGGGGTTAGAGTGGCGAGGATAGAGACCGGGGGTACCCGAGTTCGAATCCCCATTCAACCTTTTCGGGATTATTCCTTCTTTCAAAAATTTAGACCCCGCCCCTCCAGTACACTACGGCTCGGGCCAGCTCACAGCAATATGACACATATCAGAGACGAGAAAAAACAAGAACATTAACCAAACGGAGGAAACAAATCAATCGTCAGGTTCAAAAGCACAATCACTATCAAGTTCACGTCCTTTCAAAAGCTAAAAAACGGAAATGATAACAACTCAAAACTAAAGAACCTCTCAGACATAACCCAAGAGGGGGCCTTAAAAAGCCTCCTTAAAAAGTGGTTTGTTAAAAACACTGAGGGAGGGAGGGAGCGTGGGAAGCTCTTCAGCCAGGGCTTCAGCCAGGGCCTTCCAATGCCGAGGGGCAACAAGCGAAAAGGCCCTGTCCCTAGTCCCCACAAAGAGGATCTCTGTTAGTAGCGGGGCCATGAGCGAGCAGAGCAGGGCCTGAGACGATGAACGGGGAGGGCCCTGGAAAATTAATATGGGCAAATGCGCTCCGACAGCTTCCCCGGCCCCAAGCCCTGTAGAGTCTTGAAGGTGTGACTCAGAGTGCTCTGAGTGGGGCACACCTCTGGGAGCGCCAGTGGGGCAGGAGAAACGTTCGTGGGCGGGCGGGGGGGGGACTGCAGGAGCCATCTCGCCGTCCCCCTGGCCTCCTCCAGTCCCGGCAAAGGAGGTCGTGTACAACCTCAGTATCTCTCATCTAATATTCCATGCATTCATCTATAGTTGAGTGGGGCTAATCACTCTTGCGTGGTCGCCTGTTTTAAAAAGCAAAACCAAAAGCAGAAACTCTGCAGTCCACTGAAAGTCAAGTGTACATTCTTCCTTTCTTTTGTTCTTTATGACATGTATAGCCCGCTCTTCCTCCAAGGAGCCCAGAGCGGTGTACTACAGACTTAGGTTTCTCCTCACAACAACCCTGTGAAGTAGCTTAGGCTGAGAGAGAAGTGACTGGCCCAGAGTCACCCAGCAAGTATCCTGTCTGAATGGGGATATGAACTCGGCTCTCCCCGGTCCTAGTGCAGCACTCTAACCACTACAGCACGCTGGCTCTTCATTTAGAGTATCCTGGCTGAATGGGGATTTGAACTCGGGTCTCCCCGGTCCTAGTCCTGCACTCTAAGCACTACACCACGCTCACCACGCTGGCTCCTCATTTACAATGTCTTAATTTTGAAAGAATGACAGATCTCCCTTAAATGATCAGAAGGCTCAGAAGTACCGATCTGTATCAGATCAAGGTCCCCTGGTCCAGCATTCTTGGCAAGGATAGGAACATAGCAACACATGAAGCTGCCATATACCGAGTCAGACCATTGGTCTATCGAGCTGAGTATTGTCTTCACAGAGTGGCAGCGGCTTCTCCAGGATTGCAGGCAGGAATCTCTCTTGGAGAAGGCAGGGAGCGGGAGGGCACTTACAACCTTCTGCTCCTCCTCCATCCCCTGAGGGGAATAGCTAACAGTGCTCAGACATCAAGTCTCCCGTTCATATGCAACCAGGGTGGGCCCTGCTTCGCTAAGGGGACAAGTCATGCTTGCTGCCACAAGACCCAGCTCCTGCTTGAGTGTCATGAATAGCGTCCAGTGGGAAGCAGGGTCCCTGATACAAAGAGAATCTTGAGGAGTGGAGGGGAGAGAATTGTTTGGGTTTTGGCAGTTGGCCTTCTGAGGTAGCTCTGGAGGGCTTGTCTGAGGAGAAAAGCCTTTGTCGATGCGGCAGCTGTGTCTGGGAGGAGCCCTTGACATGAAGCCAGATGGGGCGGTAGCATAAGGCAGCAGATTTTGGAGGCCCCAAGAGGGCCCCAAGATGCCCCCCACCCCCCGTGGCCCTACTATTGAAGCATCTCTTCAAGAGGGGCATGCATCACTTGATGGAGGAGAGGTCTCTCAAGGGCTGCTAGTGGGAGGGCGGGCTATAGGCCACCTCCAGGCTGAAGGGCAGGATGCCTCTGAGTCCCAGTTTTTGGCAGGGGAGTAAGAGCAGGAGAGAGGCCGTGTCCTCAACTGCAGCCTGTGGGCTTCCATTGGCATGTGGGAGGCCACTGTGTGAAAGAAGATGCTGGACTAGATGGGCTCCCTTGGGCCTGAGCCAGCAGGGCTGTTGCGATGTTCTTAGGACTGTTCTGAGCCTTGGAATCCTGAGCGCTGGGATAGCGTAGGGGTTAGAGTGGCGAGGATAGAAACCGGGGGTACCCGAGTTCGAATCCCCATTCAACCTTTTCGGGATTATTCCTTCTTTCAAAAATTTAGACCCCGCCCCTCCAGTACACTACGGCTCGGGCCAGCTCACAGCAATACGACACATATCAGAGACGAGAAAAAACAAGAACATTAACCAAACGGAGGAAACAAATCCATCGTCAGGTTCAAAAGTACAATCACTATCAAGTTCACTTCCTTTGAAAAGCTAAAAAACGGAAATGATAACAACTCAAAACTAAAGAACCTCCCAGACATAACCCAAGAGGGGGCCTTAAAAAGCCTCCTTAAAAAGTGGTTTGTTAAAAACACTGAGGGAGGGAGGGAGGGAGGGAGGGAGCGTGGGAAGCTCTTCAGCCAGGGCTTCAGCCAGGGCCTTCCAATGCCGAGGGGCAACAAGCGAAAAGGCCCTGTCCCTAGTCCCCACAAAGAGGATCTCTGTTAGTAGCGGGGCCATGAGCGAGCAGAGCAGGGCCTGAGACGATGAACGGGGAGGGCCCTGGAAAATTAATATGGGCAAATGCGCTCCCACAGCTTCCCCGGCCCCAAGCCCTGTAGAGTCTTGAAGGTGTGACTCAGAGTGCTGTGAGTGGGGCACACCTCTGGGAGCGCCAGTGGGGCAGGAGAAAAGTTCGTGGGCGGGCGGGGGGGGGACTGCAGGAGCCATCTCGCCGTCCCCCTGGCCTCCTCCAGCCCCGGCAAAGGAGGTCGTGTACAACCTCAATATCTCTCATCTAATATTCCATGCATTCATCTATAGTTGAGTGGGGCTAATCACTCTTGCGTGGTCGCCTGTTTTAAAAAGCAAAACCAAAAGCAGAAACTCTGCAGTCCACTGAAAGTCAAGTGTACATTCTTCCTTTCTTTTGTTCTTTATGACATGTATAGCCCGCTCTTCCTCCAAGGAGCCCAGAGCGGTGTACTACAGACTTAGGTTTCTCCTCACAACAACCCTGTGAAGTAGCTTAGGCTGAGAGAGAAGTGACTGGCCCAGAGTCACCCAGCAAGTATCCTGTCTGAATGGGGATATGAACTCGGCTCTCCCCGGTCCTAGTGCAGCACTCTAACCACTACAGCACGCTGGCTCTTCATTTAGAGTATCCTGGCTGAATGGGGATTTGAACTCGGGTCTCCCCGGTCCTAGTCCTGCACTCTAAGCATTACACCACGCTCACCACGCTGGCTCCTCATTTACAATGTCTTAATTGTGAAAGAATGACAGATCTCCCTTAAATGATCAGAAGGCTCAGAAGTACCGATCTGTATCAGATCAAGGTCCCCTGGTCCAGCATTCTTGGCAAGGATAGGAACATAGCAACACATGAAGCTGCCATATACCGAGTCAGACCATTGGTCTATCGAGCTGAGTATTGTCTTCACAGAGTGGCAGCGGCTTCTCCAGGATTGCAGGCAGGAATCTCTCTTGGAGAAGGCAGGGAGCGGGAGGGCACTTGCAACCTTCTGCTCCTCCTCCATCCCCTGAGGGGAATAGCTAACAGTGCTCAGACATCAAGTCTCCCGTTCATATGCAACCAGGGTGTGCCCTGCTTCGCTAACGGGACAAGTCATGCTTGCTGCCACAAGACCCAGCTCCTGCTTGAGTGTCATGAATAGCGTCCAGTGGGAAGCTGGGTCCCTGATACAAAGAGAATCTTGAGGAGTGGAGGGGAGAGAATTGTTTGGGTTTTGGCAGTTGGCCTTCTGAGGTAGCTCTGGAGGGCTTGTCTGAGGAGAAAAGCCTTTGTCGATGCGGCAGCTGTGTCTGGGAGGAGCCCTTGACATGAAGCCAGATGGGGCGGTAGCATAAGGCAGCAGATTTTGGAGGCCCCAAGAGGGCCCCAAGATGCCCCCCACCCCCCGTGGCCCTACTATTGAAGCATCTCTTCAAGAGGGGCATGCATCACTTGATGGAGGAGAGGTCTCTCAAGGGCTGCTAGTGGGAGGGCGGGCTATAGGCCACCTCCAGGCTGAAGGGCAGGATGCCTCTGAGTCCCAGTGTTTGGCAGGGGAGTAAGAGCAGGAGAGAGGCCGTGCCCTCAACTGCAGCCTGTGGGCTTCCATTGGCATGTGGGAGGCCACTATGTGAAAGAGGATGCTGGACTAGATGGGCTCCCTTGGGCCTGAGCCAGCAGGGCTGTTGCAATGTTCTTAGGACTGTTCTGAGCCTTGGAATCCTGAGCGCTGGGATAGCGTAGGGGTTAGAGTGGTGAGGATAGAAACCGGGGGTACCCGAGTTCGAATCCCCATTCAACCTTTTTGGGATTATTCCTTCTTTCAAAAATTTATACCCCGCCCCTCCAGTACACTACGGCTCGGGCCAGCTCACAGCAATACGACACATATCAGAGACGAGAAAAAACAAGAACATTAACCAAACGGAGGAAACAAATCCATCGTCAGGTTCAAAAGCACAATCACTATCAAGTTCACGTCCTTTGAAAAGCTAAAAAACGGAAATGATAACAACTCAAAACTAAAGAACCTCCCAGACATAACCCAAGAGGGGGCCTTAAAAAGCCTCCTTAAAAAGTGGTTTGTTAAAAACACTGAGGGAGGGAGGGAGCGTGGGAAGCTCTTCAGCCAGGGCTTCAGCCAGGGCCTTCCAATGCCGAGGGGCAACAAGCGAAAAGGCCCTGTCCCTAGTCCCCACAAAGAGGATCTCTGTTAGTAGCGGGGCCATGAGCGAGCAGAGCAGGGCCTGAGACGATGAACGGGGAGGGCCCTGGAAAATTAATATGGGCAAATGCGCTCCAACAGCTTCCCCGGCCCCAAGCCCTGTAGAGTCTTGAAGGTGTGACTCAGAGTGCTCTGAGTGGGGCACACCTCTGGGAGCGCCAGTGGGGCAGGAGAAACGTTCGTGGGCGGGCGGGGGGGGGACTGCAGGAGCCATCTCGCCGTCCCCCTGGCCTCCTCCAGTCCCGGCAAAGGAGGTCGTGTACAACCTCAATATCTCTCATCTAATATTCCATGCATTCATCTAGAGTTGAGTGGGGCTAATCACTCTTGCGTGGTCGCCTGTTTTAAAAACCAAAACCAAAACCAGAAACTCTGCAGTCCACTGAAAGTCAAGTGTACATTCTTCCTTTCTTTTGTTCTTTATGACATGTATAGCCCGCTCTTCCTCCAAGGAGCCCAGAGCGGTGTACTACAGACTTAGGTTTCTCCTCACAACAACCCTGTGAAGTAGCTTAGGCTGAGAGAGAAGTGACTGGCCCAGAGTCACCCAGCAAGTATCCTGTCTGAATGGGGATATGAACTCGGCTCTCCCCGGTCCTATTCCTGCACTCTAACCACTACAGCACGCTGGCTCTTCATTTAGAGTATCCTGGCTGAATGGGGATTTGAACTCGGGTCTCCCCGGTCCTAGTCCTGCACTCTAAGCATTACACCACGCTCACCACGCTGGCTCCTCATTTACAATGTCTTAATTGTGAAAGAATGACAGATCTCCCTTAAATGATCAGAAGGCTCAGAAGTACCGATCTGTATCAGATCAAGGTCCCCTGGTCCAGCATTCTTGGCAAGGATAGGAACATAGCAACACATGAAGCTGCCATATACCGAGTCAGACCATTGGTCTATCGAGCTGAGTATTGTCTTCACAGAGTGGCAGCGGCTTCTCCAGGATTGCAGGCAGGAATCTCTTTTGGAGAAGGCAGGGAGCGGGAGGGCACTTGCAACCTTCTGCTCCTCCTCCATCCCCTGAGGGGAATAGCTAACAGTGCTCAGACATCAAGTCTCCCGTTCATATGCAACCAGGGTGGGCCCTGCTTCGCTAAGGGGACAAGTCATGCTTGCTGCCACAAGACCCAGCTCCTGCTTGAGTGTCATGAATAGCGTCCAGTGGGAAGCAGGGTCCCTGATACAAAGAGAATCTTGAGGAGTGGAGGGGAGAGAATTGTTTGGGTTTTGGCAGTTGGCCTTCGGAGGTAGCTCTGGAGGGCTTGTCTGAGGAGAAAAGCCTTTGTCGATGCGGCAGCTGTGTCTGGGAGGAGCCCTTGCTTGACATGAAGCCAGATGGGGCGGTAGCATAAGGCAGCAGATTTTGGAGGCCCCAAGAGGGCCCCAAGATGCCCCCCACCCCCCGTGGCCCTACTATTGAAGCATCTCTTCAAGAGGGGCATGCATCACTTGATGGAGGAGAGGTCTCTCAAGGGCTGCTAGTGGGAGGGCGGGCTATAGGCCACCTCCAGGCTGAAGGGCAGGATGCCTCTGAGTCCCAGTGTTTGGCAGGGGAGTAAGAGCAGGAGAGAGGCCGTGCCCTCAACTGCAGCCTGTGGGCTTCCATTGGCATGTGGGAGGCCACTGTGTGAAAGAGGATGCTGGACTAGATGGGCTCCCTTGGGCCTGAGCCAGCAGGGCTGTTGCGATGTTCTTAGGACTGTTCTGAGCCTTGGAATCCTGAGCGCTGGGATAGCGTAGGGGTTAGAGTGGCGAGGATAGAGACCGGGGGTACCCGAGTTCGAATCCCCATTCAACCTTTTCGGGATTATTCCTTCTTTCAAAAATTTAGACCCCGCCCCTCCAGTACACTACGGCTCGGGCCAGCTCACAGCAATACGACACATATCAGAGATGAGAAAAAACAAGAACATTAACCAAACGGAGGAAACAAATCCATCGTCAGGTTCAAAAGCACAATCACTATCAAGTTCACGTCCTTTGAAGAGCTAAAAAACGGAAATGATAACAACTCAAAACTAAAGAACCTCTCAGACATAACCCAAGAGGGGGCCTTAAAAAGCCTCCTTAAAAAGTGGTTTGTTAAAAACACTGAGGGAGGGAGGGAGGGAGGGAGCGTGGGAAGCTCTTCAGCCAGGGCTTCAGCCAGGGCCTTCCAATGCCGAGGGGCAACAAGCGAAAAGGCCCTGTCCCTAGTCCCCACAAAGAGGATCTCTGTTAGTAGCGGGGCCATGAGCGAGCAGAGCAGGGCCTGAGACGATGAACGGGGAGGGCCCTGGAAAATTAATATGGGCAAATGCGCTCCGACAGCTTCCCCGGCCCCAAGCCCTGTAGAGTCTTGAAGGTGTGACTCAGAGTGCTCTGAGTGGGGCACACCTCTGGGAGCGCCAGTGGGGCAGGAGAAACATTCGTGGGCGGGCGGGGGGGGACTGCAGGAGCCATCTCGGCGTCCCCCTGGCCTCCTCCAGCCCCGGCAAAGGAGGTCGTGTACAACCTCAATATCTCTCATCTAATATTCCATGCATTCATCTATAGTTGAGTGGGGCTAATCACTCTTGCATGGTCGCCTGTTTTAAAAAGCAAAACCAAAAGCAGAAACTCTGCAGTCCACTGAAAGTCAAGTGTACATTCTTCCTTTCTTTTGTTCTTTATGACATGTATAGCCCGCTCTTCCTCCAAGGAGCCCAGACCGGTGTACTACAGACTTAGGTTTCTCCTCACAACAACCCTGTGAAGTAGCTTAGGCTTAGAGAGAAGTGACTGGCCCAGAGTCACCCAGCAAGTATCCTGTCTGAATGGGGATATGAACTCGGCTCTCCCCGATCCTAGTGCAGCACTCTAACCACTACAGCACGCTGGCTCTTCATTTAGAGTATCCTGGCTGAATGGGGATTTGAACTCGGGTCTCCCCGGTCCTAATCCTGCACTCTAAGCACTACACCACGCTCACCACGCTGGCTCCTCATTTACAATGTCTTAATTGTGAAAGAATGACAGATCTCCCTTAAATGATCAGAAGGCTCAGAAGTACCGATCTGTATCAGATCAAGGTCCCCTGGTCCAGCATTCTTGGCAAGGATAGGAACATAGCAACACATGAAGCTGCCATATACCGAGTCAGACCATTGGTCTATCGAGCTGAGTATTGTCTTCACAGAGTGGCAGCGGCTTCTCCAGGATTGCAGGCAGGAATCTCTCTTGGAGAAGGCAGGGAGCGGGAGGGCACTTGCAACCTTCTGCTCCTCCTCCATCCCCTGAGGGGAATAGCTAACAGTGCTCAGACATCAAGTCTCCCGTTCATATGCAACCAGGGTGGGCCCTGCTTCGCTAAGGGGACAAGTCATGCTTGCTGCCACAAGACCCAGCTCCTGCTTGAGTGTCATGAATAGCGTCCAGTGGGAAGCAGGGTCCCTGATACAAAGAGAATCTTGAGGAGTGGAGGGGAGAGAATTGTTTGGGTTTTGGCAGTTGGCCTTCTGAGGTAGCTCTGGAGGGCTTGTCTGAGGAGAAAAGCCTTTGTCGATGCGGCAGCTGTGTCTGGGAGGAGCCCTTGACGTGAAGCCAGATGGGGCGGTAGCATAAGGCAGCAGATTTTGGAGGCCCCAAGAGGGCCCCAAGATGCCCCCCACCCCCCGTGGCCCTACTATTGAAGCATCTCTTCAAGAGGGGCATGCATCACTTGATGGAGGAGAGGTCTCTCAAGGGCTGCTAGTGGGAGGGCGGGCTATAGGCCACCTCCAGGCTGAAGGGCAGGATGCCTCTGAGTCCCAGTTTTTGGCAGGGGAGTAAGAGCAGGAGAGAGGCCGTGCCCTCAACTGCAGCCTGTGGGCTTCCATTGGCATGTGGGAGGCCACTGTGTGAAAGAGGATGCTGGACTAGATGGGCTCCCTTGGGCCTGAGCCAGCAGGGCTGTTGCGATGTTCTTAGGACTGTTCTGAGCCTTGGAATCCTGAGCGCTGGGATAGCGTAGGGGTTAGAGTGGCGAGGATAGAGACCGGGGGTACCCGAGTTCGAATCCCCATTCAACCTTTTCGGGATTATTCCTTCTTTCAAAAATTTAGACCCCGCCCCTCCAGTACACTACGGCTCGGGCCAGCTCACAGCAATACGACACATATCAGAGACGAGAAAAAACAAGAACATTAACCAAACGGAGGAAACAAATCCATCGTCAGGTTCAAAAGCACAATCACTATCAAGTTCACGTCCTTTGAAAAGCTAAAAAATGGAAATGACAACAACTCAAAACTAAAGAGCCTCCCAGACATAACCCAAGAGGGGGCCTTAAAAAGCTTCCTTAAAAAGTGGTTTGTTAAAAACACTGAGGGAGGGAGGGAGGGAGCGTGGGAAGCTCTTCAGCCAGGGCTTCAGCCAGGGCCTTCCAATGCCGAGGGGCAACAAGCGAAAAGGCCCTGTCCCTAGTCCCCACAAAGAGGATCTCTGTTAGTAGCGGGGCCATGAGCGAGCAGAGCAGGGCCTGAGACGATGAACGGGGAGGGCCCTGGAAAATTAATATGGGCAAATGCGCTCCGACAGCTTCCCCGGCCCCAAGCCCTGTAGAGTCTTGAAGGTGTGACTCAGAGTGCTCTGAGTGGGGCACACCTCTGGGAGCGCCAGTGGGGCAGGAGAAACGTTCGTGGGCGGGCGGGCGGGGACTGCAGGAGCCATCTCGCCGTCCCCCTGGCCTCCTCCAGCCCCGGCAAAGGAGGTCGTGTACAACCTCAATATCTCTCATCTAATATTCCATGCATTCATCTATAGTTGAGTGGGGCTAATCACTCTTGCGTGGTCGCCTGTTTTAAAAAGCAAAACCAAAAGCAGAAACTCTGCAGTCCACTGAAAGTCAAGTGTACATTCTTCCTTTCTTTTGTTCTTTATGACATGTATAGCCCGCTCTTCCTCCAAGGAGCCCAGAGCGGTGTACTACAGACTTAGGTTTCTCCTCACAACAACCCTGTGAAGTAGCTTAGGCTGAGAGAGAAGTGACTGGCCCAGAGTCACCCAGCAAGTATCCTGTCTGAATGGGGATATGAACTCGGCTCTCCCCGATCCTAGTGCAGCACTCTAACCACTACAGCACGCTGGCTCTTCATTTAGAGTATCCTGGCTGAATGGGGATTTGAACTCGGGTCTCCCCGGTCCTAATCCTGCACTCTAAGCACTACAGCACGCTCACCACGCTGGCTCCTCATTTACAATGTCTTAATTGTGAAAGAATGACAGATCTCCCTTAAATGATCAGAAGGCTCAGAAGTACCGATCTGTATCAGATCAAGGTCCCCTGGTCCAGCATTCTTGGCAAGGATAGGAACATAGCAACACATGAAGCTGCCATATACCGAGTCAGACCATTGGTCTATCGAGCTGAGTATTGTCTTCACAGAGTGGCAGCGGCTTCTCCAGGATTGCAGGCAGGAATCTCTCTTGGAGAAGGCAGGGAGCGGGAGGGCACTTGCAACCTTCTGCTCCTCCTCCATCCCCTGAGGGGAATAGCTAACAGTGCTCAGACATCAAGTCTCCCGTTCATATGCAACCAGGGTGGGCCCTGCTTCGCTAAGGGGACAAGTCATGCTTGCTGCCACAAGACCCAGCTCCTGCTTGAGTGTCATGAATAGCGTCCAGTGGGAAGCAGGGTCCCTGATACAAAGAGCATCTTGAGGAGTGGAGGGGAGAGAATTGTTTGGGTTTTGGCAGTTGGCCTTCTGAGGTAGCTCTGGAGGGCTTGTCTGAGGAGAAAAGCCTTTGTCGATGCGGCAGCTGTGTCTGGGAGGAGCCCTTGACGTGAAGCCAGATGGGGCGGTAGCATAAGGCAGCAGATTTTGGAGGCCCCAAGAGGGCCCCAAGATGCCCCCCACCCCCCGTGGCCCTACTATTGAAGCATCTCTTCAAGAGGGGCATGCATCACTTGATGGAGGAGAGGTCTCTCAAGGGCTGCTAGTGGGAGGGCGGGCTATAGGCCACCTCCAGGCTGAAGGGCAGGATGCCTCTGAGTCCCAGTTTTTGGCAGGGGAGTAAGAGCAGGAGAGAGGCCGTGCCCTCAACTGCAGCCTGTGGGCTTCCATTGGCATGTGGGAGGCCACTGTGTGAAAGAGGATGCTGGACTAGATGGGCTCCCTTGGGCCTGAGCCAGCAGGGCTGTTGCGATGTTCTTAGGACTGTTCTGAGCCTTGGAATCCTGAGCGCTGGGATAGCGTAGGGGTTAGAGTGGCGAGGATAGAGACCGGGGGTACCCGAGTTCGAATCCCCATTCAACCTTTTCGGGATTATTCCTTCTTTCAAAAATTTAGACCCCGCCCCTCCAGTACACTACGGCTCGGGCCAGCTCACAGCAATACGACACATATCAGAGACGAGAAAAAACAAGAACATTAACCAAACGGAGGAAACAAATCCATCGTCAGGTTCAAAAGCACAATCACTATCAAGTTCACGTCCTTTGAAAAGCTAAAAAATGGAAATGACAACAACTCAAAACTAAAGAGCCTCCCAGACATAACCCAAGAGGGGGCCTTAAAAAGCTTCCTTAAAAAGTGGTTTGTTAAAAACACTGAGGGAGGGAGGGAGGGAGCGTGGGAAGCTCTTCAGCCAGGGCTTCAGCCAGGGCCTTCCAATGCCGAGGGGCAACAAGCGAAAAGGCCCTGTCCCTAGTCCCCACAAAGAGGATCTCTGTTAGTAGCGGGGCCATGAGCGAGCAGAGCAGGGCCTGAGACGATGAACGGGGAGGGCCCTGGAAAATTAATATGGGCAAATGCGCTCCGACAGCTTCCCCGGCCCCAAGCCCTGTAGAGTCTTGAAGGTGTGACTCAGGGTGCTCTGAGTGGGGCACACCTCTGGGAGCGCCAGTGGGGCAGGAGAAACGTTCGTGGGCGGGCGGGGGGGGACTGCAGGAGCCATCTCGCCGTCCCCCTGGCCTCCTCCAGCCCCAGCAAAGGAGGTCATGTACAACCTCAATATCTCTCATCTAATATTCCATGCATTCATCTATAGTTGAGTGGGGCTAATCACTCTTGCGTGGTCGCCTGTTTTAAAAAGCAAAACCAAAAGCAGAAACTCTGCAGTCCACTGAAAGTCAAGTGTACATTCTTCCTTTCTTTTGTTCTTTATGACATGTATAGCCCGCTCTTCCTCCAAGGAGCCCAGAGCGGTGTACTACAGACTTAGGTTTCTCCTCACAACAACCCTGTGAAGTAGCTTAGGCTGAGAGAGAAGTGACTGGCCCAGAGTCACCCAGCAAGTATCCTGTCTGAATGGGGATATGAACTCGGCTCTCCCCGGTCCTAGTGCAGCACTCTAACCACTACAGCACGCTGGCTCTTCATTTAGAGTATCCTGGCTGAATGGGGATTTGAACTCGGGTCTCCCCGGTCCTATTCCTGCACTCTAAGCACTACAGCACGCTCACCACGCTGGCTCCTCATTTACAATGTCTTAATTGTGAAAGAATGACAGATCTCCCTTAAATGATCAGAAGGCTCAGAAGTACCGATCTGTATCAGATCAAGGTCCCCTGGTCCAGCATTCTTGGCAAGGATAGGAACATAGCAACACATGAAGCTGCCATATACCGAGTCAGACCATTGGTCTATCGAGCTGAGTATTGTCTTCACAGAGTGGCAGCGGCTTCTCCAGGATTGCAGGCAGGAATCTCTCTTGGAGAAGGCAGGGAGCGGGAGGGCACTTGCAACCTTCTGCTCCTCCTCCATCCCCTGAGGGGAATAGCTAACAGTGCTCAGACATCAAGTCTCCCGTTCATATGCAACCAGGGTGGGCCCTGCTTCGCTAAGGGGACAAGTCATGCTTGCTGCCACAAGACCCAGCTCCTGCTTGAGTGTCATGAATAGCGTCCAGTGGGAAGCAGGGTCCCTGATACAAAGAGAATCTTGAGGAGTGGAGGGGAGAGAATTGTTTGGGTTTTGGCAGTTGGCCTTCTGAGGTAGCTCTGGAGGGCTTGTCTGAGGAGAAAAGCCTTTGTCGATGCGGCAGCTGTGTCTGGGAGGAGCCCTTGACATGAAGCCAGATGGGGCGGTAGCATAAGGCAGCAGATTTTGGAGGCCCCAAGAGGGCCCCAAGATGCCCCCCACCCCCCGTGGCCCTACTATTGAAGCATCTCTTCAAGAGGGGCATGCATCACTTGATGGAGGAGAGGTCTCTCAAGGGCTGCTAGTGGGAGGGCGGGCTATAGGCCACCTCCAGGCTGAAGGGCAGGATGCCTCTGAGTCCCAGTTTTTGGCAGGGGAGTAAGAGCAGGAGAGAGGCCGTGCCCTCAACTGCAGCCTGTGGGCTTCCATTGGCATGTGGGAGGCCACTGTGTGAAAGAGGATGCTGGACTAGATGGGCTCCCTTGGGCCTGAGCCAGCAGGGCTGTTGCGATGTTCTTAGGACTGTTCTGAGCCTTGGAATCCTGAGCGCTGGGATAGCGTAGGGGTTAGAGTGGTGAGGATAGAGACCGGGGGTACCCGAGTTCGAATCCCCATTCAACCTTTTCGGGATTATTCCTTCTTTCAAAAATTTAGACCCCGCCCCTCCAGTACACTACGGCTCGGGCCAGCTCACAGCAATACGACACATATCAGAGACGAGAAAAAACAAGAACATTAACCAAACGGAGGAAACAAATCAATCGTCAGGTTCAAAAGCACAATCACTATCAAGTTCACGTCCTTTGAAAAGCTAAAAAATGGAAATGACAACAACTCAAAACTAAAGAGCCTCCCAAACATAACCCAAGAGGGGGCCTTAAAAAGCTTCCTTAAAAAGTGGTTTGTTAAAAACACTGAGGGAGGGAGGGAGGGAGCGTGGGAAGCTCTTCAGCCAGGGCTTCAGCCAGGGCCTTCCAATGCCGAGGGGCAACAAGCGAAAAGGCCCTGTCCCTAGTCCCCACAAAGAGGATCTCTGTTAGTAGCGGGGCCATGAGCGAGCAGAGCAGGGCCTGAGACGATGAACGGGGAGGGCCCTGGAAAATTAATATGGGCAAATGCGCTCCGACAGCTTCCCCGGCCCCAAGCCCTGTAGAGTCTTGAAGGTGTGACTCACAGTGCTCTGAGTGGGGCACACCTCTGGGAGCGCCAGTGGGGCAGGAGAAACGTTCGTGGGCGGGCGGGGGGGGGACTGCAGGAGCCATCTCGCCGTCCCCCTGGCCTCCTCCAGCCCCGGCAAAGGAGGTCGTGTACAACCTCAATATCTCTCATCTAATATTCCATGCATTCATCTATAGTTGAGTGGGGCTAATCACTCTTGCGTGGTCGCCTGTTTTAAAAAGCAAAACCAAAAGCAGAAACTCTGCAGTCCACTGAAAGTCAAGTGTACATTCTTCCTTTCTTTTGTTCTTTATGACATGTATAGCCCGCTCTTCCTCCAAGGAGCCCAGAGCGGTGTACTACAGAATTAGGTTTCTCCTCACAACAACCCTGTGAAGTAGCTTAGGCTGAGAGAGAAGTGACTGGCCCAGAGTCACCCAGCAAGTATCCTGTCTGAATGGGGATATGAACTCGGCTCTCCCCGATCCTAGTGCAGCACTCTAACCACTACAGCACGCTGGCTCTTCATTTAGAGTATCCTGGCTGAATGGGGATTTGAACTCGGGTCTCCCCGGTCCTAATCCTGCACTCTAAGCACTACAGCACGCTCACCACGCTGGCTCCTCATTTACAATGTCTTAATTGTGAAAGAATGACAGATCTCCCTTAAATGATCAGAAGGCTCAGAAGTACCGATCTGTATCAGATCAAGGTCCCCTGGTCCAGCATTCTTGGCAAGGATAGGAACATAGCAACACATGAAGCTGCCATATACCGAGTCAGACCATTGGTCTATCGAGCTGAGTATTGTCTTCACAGAGTGGCAGCGGCTTCTCCAGGATTGCAGGCAGGAATCTCTCTTGGAGAAGGCAGGGAGCGGGAGGGCACTTGCAACCTTCTGCTCCTCCTCCATCCCCTGAGGGGAATAGCTAACAGTGCTCAGACATCAAGTCTCCCGTTCATATGCAACCAGGGTGGGCCCTGCTTCGCTAAGGGGACAAGTCATGCTTGCTGCCACAAGACCCAGCTCCTGCTTGAGTGTCATGAATAGCGTCCAGTGGGAAGCAGGGTCCCTGATACAAAGAGAATCTTGAGGAGTGGAGGGGAGAGAATTGTTTGGGTTTTGGCAGTTGGCCTTCTGAGGTAGCTCTGGAGGGCTTGTCTGAGGAGAAAAGCCTTTGTCGATGCGGCAGCTGTGTCTGGGAGGAGCCCTTGACGTGAAGCCAGATGGGGCGGTAGCATAAGGCAGCAGATTTTGGAGGCCCCAAGAGGGCCCCAAGATGCCCCCCACCCCCCGTGGCCCTACTATTGAAGCATCTCTTCAAGAGGGGCATGCATCACTTGATGGAGGAGAGGTCTCTCAAGGGCTGCTAGTGGGAGGGCGGGCTATAGGCCACCTCCAGGCTGAAGGGCAGGATGCCTCTGAGTCCCAGTTTTTGGCAGGGGAGTAAGAGCAGGAGAGAGGCCGTGCCCTCAACTGCAGCCTGTGGGCTTCCATTGGCATGTGGGAGGCCACTGTGTGAAAGAGGATGCTGGACTAGATGGGCTCCCTTGGGCCTGAGCCAGCAGGGCTGTTGCGATGTTCTTAGGACTGTTCTGAGCCTTGGAATCCTGAGCGCTGGGATAGCGTAGGGGTTAGAGTGGTGAGGATAGAGACCGGGGGTACCCGAGTTCGAATCCCCATTCAACCTTTTCGGGATTATTCCTTCTTTCAAAAATTTAGACCCCGCCCCTCCAGTACACTACGGCTCGGGCCAGCTCACAGCAATACGACACATATCAGAGACGAGAAAAAACAAGAACATTAACCAAACGGAGGAAACAAATCAATCGTCAGGTTCAAAAGCACAATCACTATCAAGTTCACGTCCTTTGAAAAGCTAAAAAATGGAAATGACAACAACTCAAAACTAAAGAGCCTCCCAGACATAACCCAAGAGGGGGCCTTAAAAAGCTTCCTTAAAAAGTGGTTTGTTAAAAACACTGAGGGAGGGAGGGAGGGAGGGAGCGTGGGAAGCTCTTCAGCCAGGGCTTCAGCCAGGGCCTTCCAATGCCGAGGGGCAACAAGCGAAAAGGCCCTGTCCCTAGTCCCCACAAAGAGGATCTCTGTTAGTAGCGGGGCCATGAGCGAGCAGAGCAGGGCCTGAGACGATGAACGGGGAGGGCCCTGGAAAATTAATATGGGCAAATGCGCTCCGACAGCTTCCCCGGCCCCAAGCCCTGTAGAGTCTTGAAGGTGTGACTCACAGTGCTCTGAGTGGGGCACACCTCTGGGAGCGCCAGTGGGGCAGGAGAAACGTTCGTGGGCGGGCGGGGGGGGGACTGCAGGAGCCATCTCGCCGTCCCCCTGGCCTCCTCCAGCCCCGGCAAAGGAGGTCGTGTACAACCTCAATATCTCTCATCTAATATTCCATGCATTCATCTATAGTTGAGTGGGGCTAATCACTCTTGCGTGGTCGCCTGTTTTAAAAAGCAAAACCAAAAGCAGAAACTCTGCAGTCCACTGAAAGTCAAGTGTACATTCTTCCTTTCTTTTGTTCTTTATGACATGTATAGCCCGCTCTTCCTCCAAGGAGCCCAGAGCGGTGTACTACAGACTTAGGTTTCTCCTCACAACAACCCTGTGAAGTAGCTTAGGCTGAGAGAGAAGTGACTGGCCCAGAGTCACCCAGCAAGTATCCTGTCTGAATGGGGATATGAACTCGGCTCTCCCCGATCCTAGTGCAGCACTCTAACCACTACAGCACGCTGGCTCTTCATTTAGAGTATCCTGGCTGAATGGGGATTTGAACTCGGGTCTCCCCGGTCCTAATCCTGCACTCTAAGCACTACAGCACGCTCACCACGCTGGCTCCTCATTTACAATGTCTTAATTGTGAAAGAATGACAGATCTCCCTTAAATGATCAGAAGGCTCAGAAGTACCGATCTGTATCAGATCAAGGTCCCCTGGTCCAGCATTCTTGGCAAGGATAGGAACATAGCAACACATGAAGCTGCCATATACCGAGTCAGACCATTGGTCTATCGAGCTGAGTATTGTCTTCACAGAGTGGCAGCGGCTTCTCCAGGATTGCAGGCAGGAATCTCTCTTGGAGAAGGCAGGGAGCGGGAGGGCACTTGCAACCTTCTGCTCCTCCTCCATCCCCTGAGGGGAATAGCTAACAGTGCTCAGACATCAAGTCTCCCGTTCATATGCAACCAGGGTGGGCCCTGCTTCGCTAAGGGGACAAGTCATGCTTGCTGCCACAAGACCCAGCTCCTGCTTGAGTGTCATGAATAGCGTCCAGTGGGAAGCAGGGTCCCTGATACAAAGAGAATCTTGAGGAGTGGAGGGGAGAGAATTGTTTGGGTTTTGGCAGTTGGCCTTCGGAGGTAGCTCTGGAGGGCTTGTCTGAGGAGAAAAGCCTTTGTCGATGCGGCAGCTGTGTCTGGGAGGAGCCCTTGACATGAAGCCAGATGGGGCGGTAGCATAAGGCAGCAGATTTTGGAGGCCCCAAGAGGGCCCCAAGATGCCCCCCACCCCCCGTGGCCCTACTATTGAAGCATCTCTTCAAGAGGGGCATGCATCACTTGATGGAGGAGAGGTCTCTCAAGGGCTGCTAGTGGGAGGGCGGGCTATAGGCCACCTCCAGGCTGAAGGGCAGCATGCCTCTGAGTCCCAGTTTTTGGCAGGGGAGTAAGAGCAGGAAAGAGGCCGTGCCCTCAACTGCAGCCTGTGGGCTTCCATTGGCATGTGGGAGGCCACTGTGTGAAAGAGGATGCTGGACTAGATGGGCTCCCTTGGGCCTCAGCCAGCAGGGCTGTTGCGATGTTCTTAGGACTGTTCTGAGCCTTGGAATCCTGAGCGCTGGGATAGCGTAGGGGTTAGAGTGGCGAGGATAGAGACCGGGGGTACCCGAGTTCGAATCCCCATTCAACCTTTTCGGGATTATTCCTTCTTTCAAAAATTTAGACCCCGCCCCTCCAGTACACTACGGCTCGGGCCAGCTCACAGCAATACGACACATATCAGAGACGAGAAAAAACAAGAACATTAACCAAACGGAGGAAACAAATCCATCGTCAGGTTCAAAAGCACAATCACTATCAAGTTCACGTCCTTTGAAAAGCTAAAAAATGGAAATGACAACAACTCAAAACTAAAGAGCCTCCCAAACATAACCCAAGAGGGGGCCTTAAAAAGCTTCCTTAAAAAGTGGTTTGTTAAAAACACTGAGGGAGGGAGGGAGGGAGCGTGGGAAGCTCTTCAGCCAGGGCTTCAGCCAGGGCCTTCCAATGCCGAGGGGCAACAAGCGAAAAGGCCCTGTCCCTAGTCCCCACAACGAGGATCTCTGTTAGTAGCGGGGCCATGAGCGAGCAGAGCAGGGCCTGAGACGATGAACGGGGAGGGCCCTGGAAAATTAATATGGGCAAATGCGCTCCGACAGCTTCCCCGGCCCCAAGCCCTGTAGAGTCTTGAAGGTGTGACTCAGAGTGCTCTGAGTGGGGCACACCTCTGGGAGCGCCAGTGGGGCAGGAGAAACGTTCGTGGGCGGGCGTGGGGGGGACTGCAGGAGCCATCTCGCCGTCCCCCTGGCCTCCTCCAACCCCGGCAAAGGAGGTCGTGTACAAACTCAATATCTCTCATCTAATATTCCATGCATTCATCTATAGTTGAGTGGGGCTAATCACTCTTGCGTGGTCGCCTGTTTTAAAAAGCAAAACCAAAAGCAGAAACTCTGCAGTCCACTGAAAGTCAAGTGTACATTCTTCCTTTCTTTTGTTCTTTATGACATGTATAGCCCGCTCTTCCTCCAAGGAGCCCAGAGCGGTGTACTACAGACTTAGGTTTCTCCTCACAACAACCCTGTGAAGTAGCTTAGGCTGAGAGAGAAGTGACTGGCCCAGAGTCACCCAGCAAGTATCCTGTCTGAATGGGGATATGAACTCGGCTCTCCCCGGTCCTAGTGCAGCACTCTAACCACTACAGCACGCTGGCTCTTCATTTTGAACTCGGGTCTCCCCGGTCCTAATCCTGCACTCTAAGCACTACAGCACGCTCACCACGCTGGCTCCTCATTTACAATGTCTTAATTGTGAAAGAATGACAGATCTCCCTTAAATGATCTGAAGGCTCAGAAGTACCGATCTGTATCAGATCAAGGTCCCCTGGTCCAGCATTCTTGGCAAGGATAGGAACATAGCAACACATGAAGCTGCCATATACCGAGTCAGACCATTGGTCTATCGAGCTGAGTATTGTCTTCACAGAGTGGCAGCGGCTTCTCCAGGATTGCAGGCAGGAATCTCTCTTGGAGAAGGCAGGGAGCGGGAGGGCACTTGCAACCTTCTGCTCCTCCTCCATCCCCTGAGGGGAATAGCTAACAGTGCTCAGACATCAAGTCTCCCGTTCATATGCAACCAGGGTGGGCCCTGCTTCGCTAAGGGGACAAGTCATGCTTGCTGCCACAAGACCCAGCTCCTGCTTGAGTGTCATGAATAGCGTCCAGTGGGAAGCAGGGTCCCTGATACAAAGAGAATCTTGAGGAGTGGAGGGGAGAGAATTGTTTGGGTTTTGGCAGTTGGCCTTCTGAGGTAGCTCTGGAGGGCTTGTCTGAGGAGAAAAGCCTTTGTCGATGCGGCAGCTGTGTCTGGGAGGAGCCCTTGACATGAAGCCAGATGGGGCGGTAGCATAAGGCAGCAGATTTTGGAGGCCCCAAGAGGGCCCCAAGATGCCCCCCACCCCCCGTGGCCCTACTATTGAAGCATCTCTTCAAGAGGGGCATGCATCACTTGATGGAGGAGAGGTCTCTCAAGGGCTGCTAGTGGGAGGGCGGGCTATAGGCCACCTCCAGGCTGAAGGGCAGCATGCCTCTGAGTCCCAGTTTTTGGCAGGGGAGTAAGAGCAGGAGAGAGGCCGTGCCCTCAACTGCAGCCTGTGGGCTTCCATTGGCATGTGGGAGGCCACTGTGTGAAAGAGGATGCTGGACTAGATGGGCTCCCTTGGGCCTCAGCCAGCAGGGCTGTTGCGATGTTCTTAGGACTGTTCTGAGCCTTGGAATCCTGAGCGCTGGGATAGCGTAGGGGTTAGAGTGGCGAGGATAGAGACCGGGGGTACCCGAGTTCGAATCCCCATTCAACCTTTTCGGGATTATTCCTTCTTTCAAAAATTAGACCCCGCCCCTCCAGTACACTACGGCTCGGGCCAGCTCACAGCAATACGACACATATCAGAGACGAGAAAAAACAAGAACATTAACCAAACGGAGGAAACAAATCCATCGTCAGGTTCAAAAGCACAATCACTATCAAGTTCACGTCCTTTGAAAAGCTAAAAAACGGAAATGATAACAACTCAAAACTAAAGAACCTCCCAGACATAACCCAAGAGGGGGCCTTAAAAAGCCTCCTTAAAAAGTGGTTTGTTAAAAACACTGAGGGAGGGAGGGAGGGAGCGTGGGAAGCTCTTCAGCCAGGGCTTCAGCCAGGGCCTTCCAATGCCGAGGGGCAACAAGCGAAAAGGCCCTGTCCCTAGTCCCCACAACGAGGATCTCTGTTAGTAGCGGGGCCATGAGCGAGCAGAGCAGGGCCTGAGACGATGAACGGGGAGGGCCCTGGAAAATTAATATGGGCAAATGCGCTCCGACAGCTTCCCCGGCCCCAAGCCCTGTAGAGTCTTGAAGGTGTGACTCAGAGTGCTCTGAGTGGGGCACACCTCTGGGAGCGCCAGTGGGGCAGGAGAAACGTTCGTGGGCGGGCGGGCGGGGACTGCAGGAGCCATCTCGCCGTCCCCCTGGCCTCCTCCAACCCCGGCAAAGGAGGTCGTGTACAAACTCAATATCTCTCATCTAATATTCCATGCATTCATCTATAGTTGAGTGGGGCTAATCACTCTTGCGTGGTCGCCTGTTTTAAAAAGCAAAACCAAAAGCAGAAACTCTGCAGTCCACTGAAAGTCAAGTGTACATTCTTCCTTTCTTTTGTTCTTTATGACATGTATAGCCCGCTCTTCCTCCAAGGAGCCCAGAGCGGTGTACTACAGACTTAGGTTTCTCCTCACAACAACCCTGTGAAGTAGCTTAGGCTGAGAGAGAAGTGACTGGCCCAGAGTCACCCAGCAAGTATCCTGTCTGAATGGGGATATGAACTCGGCTCTTCCCGGTCCTAGTGCAGCACTCTAACCACTACAGCACGCTGGCTCTTCATTTAGAGTATCCTGGCTGAATGGGGATTTGAACTCGGGTCTCCCCGGTCCTAATCCTGCACTCTAAGCACTACAGCACGCTCACCACGCTGGCTCCTCATTTACAATGTCTTAATTGTGAAAGAATGACAGATCTCCCTTAAATGATCAGAAGGCTCAGAAGTACCGATCTGTATCAGATCAAGGTCCCCTGGTCCAGCATTCTTGGCAAGGATAGGAACATAGCAACACATGAAGCTGCCATATACCGAGTCAGACCATTGGTCTATCGAGCTGAGTATTGTCTTCACAGAGTGGCAGCGGCTTCTCCAGGATTGCAGGCAGGAATCTCTCTTGGAGAAGGCAGGGAGCGGGAGGGCACTTGCAACCTTCTGCTCCTCCTCCATCCCCTGAGGGGAATAGCTAACAGTGCTCAGACATCAAGTCTCCCGTTCATATGCAACCAGGGTGGGCCCTGCTTCGCTAAGGGGACAAGTCATGCTTGCTGCCACAAGACCCAGCTCCTGCTTGAGTGTCATGAATAGCGTCCAGTGGGAAGCAGGGTCCCTGATACAAAGAGAATCTTGAGGAGTGGAGGGGAGAGAATTGTTTGGGTTTTGGCAGTTGGCCTTCTGAGGTAGCTCTGGAGGGCTTGTCTGAGGAGAAAAGCCTTTGTCGATGCGGCAGCTGTGTCTGGGAGGAGCCCTTGACATGAAGCCAGATGGGGCGGTAGCATAAGGCAGCAGATTTTGGAGGCCCCAAGAGGGCCCCAAGATGCCCCCCACCCCCCGTGGCCCTACTATTGAAGCATCTCTTCAAGAGGGGCATGCATCACTTGATGGAGGAGAGGTCTCTCAAGGGCTGCTAGTGGGAGGGCGGGCTATAGGCCACCTCCAGGCTGAAGGGCAGGATGCCTCTGAGTCCCAGTTTTTGGCAGGGGAGTAAGAGCAGGAGAGAGGCCGTGCCCTCAACTGCAGCCTGTGGGCTTCCATTGGCATGTGGGAGGCCACTGTGTGAAAGAGGATGCTGGACTAGATGGGCTCCCTTGGGCCTCAGCCAGCAGGGCTGTTGCGATGTTCTTAGGACTGTTCTGAGCCTTGGAATCCTGAGCGCTGGGATAGCGTAGGGGTTAGAGTGGCGAGGATAGAGACCGGGGGTACCCGAGTTCGAATCCCCATTCAACCTTTTCGGGATTATTCCTTCTTTCAAAAATTTAGACCCCGCCCCTCCAGTACACTACGGCTCGGGCCAGCTCACAGCAATACGACACATATCAGAGACGAGAAAAAACAAGAACATTAACCAAACGGAGGAAACAAATCCATCGTCAGGTTCAAAAGCACAATCACTATCAAGTTCACGTCCTTTGAAAAGCTAAAAAACGGAAATGACAACAACTCAAAACTAAAGAACCTCCCAGACATAACCCAAGAGGGGGCCTTAAAAAGCCTCCTTAAAAAGTGGTTTGTTAAAAACACTGAGGGAGGGAGGGAGGGAGCGTGGGAAGCTCTTCAGCCAGGGCTTCAGCCAGGGCCTTCCAATGCCGAGGGGCAACAAGCGAAAAGGCCCTGTCCCTAGTCCCCACAACGAGGATCTCTGTTAGTAGCGGGGCCATGAGCGGGCAGAGCAGGGCCTGAGACGATGAACGGGGAGGGCCCTGGAAAATTAATATGGGCAAATGCGCTCCGACAGCTTCCCCGGCCCCAAGCTCTGTAGAGTCTTGAAGGTGTGACTCAGAGTGCTCTGAGTGGGGCACACCTCTGGGAGCGCCAGTGGGGCAGGAGAAACGTTCGTGGGCGGGCGTGGGGGGGACTGCAGGAGCCATCTCGCCGTCCCCCTGGCCTCCTCCAACCCCGGCAAAGGAGGTCGTGTACAAACTCAATATCTCTCATCTAATATTCCATGCATTCATCTATAGTTGAGTGGGGCTAATCACTCTTGCGTGGTCGCCTGTTTTAAAAAGCAAAACCAAAAGCAGAAACTCTGCAGTCCACTGAAAGTCAAGTGTACATTCTTCCTTTCTTTTGTTCTTTATGACATGTATAGCCCGCTCTTCCTCCAAGGAGCCCAGAGCGGTGTACTACAGACTTAGGTTTCTCCTCACAACAACCCTGTGAAGTAGCTTAGGCTGAGAGAGAAGTGACTGGCCCAGAGTCACCCAGCAAGTATCCTGTCTGAATGGGGATATGAACTCGGCTCTCCCCGGTCCTAGTGCAGCACTCTAACCACTACAGCACGCTGGCTCTTCATTTAGAGTATCCTGGCTGAATGGGGATTTGAACTCGGGTCTCCCCGGTCCTAGTCCTGCACTCTAAGCACTACAGCACGCTCACCACGCTGGCTCCTCATTTACAATGTCTTAATTGTGAAAGAATGACAGATCTCCCTTAAATGATCAGAAGGCTCAGAAGTACCGATCTGTATCAGATCAAGGTCCCCTGGTCCAGCATTCTTGGCAAGGATAGGAACATAGCAACACATGAAGCTGCCATATACCGAGTCAGACCATTGGTCATTCGAGCTGAGTATTGTCTTCACAGAGTGGCAGCGGCTTCTCCAGGATTGCAGGCAGGAATCTCTCTTGGAGAAGGCAGGGAGCGGGAGGGCACTTGCAACCTTCTGCTCCTCCTCCATCCCCTGAGGGGAATAGCTAACAGTGCTCAGACATCAAGTCTCCCGTTCATATGCAACCAGGGTGGGCCCTGCTTCGCTAAGGGGACAAGTCATGCTTGCTGCCACAAGACCCAGCTCCTGCTTGAGTGTCATGAATAGCGTCCAGTGGGAAGCTGGGTCCCTGATACAAAGAGAATCTTGAGGAGTGGAGGGGAGAGAATTGTTTGGGTTTTGGCAGTTGGCCTTCTGAGGTAGCTCTGGAGGGCTTGTCTGAGGAGAAAAGCCTTTGTCGATGTGGCAGCTGTGTCTGGGAGGAGCCCTTGACGTGAAGCCAGATGGGGCGGTAGCATAAGGCAGCAGATTTTGGAGGCCCCAAGAGGGCCCCAAGATGCCCCCCACCCCCCGTGGCCCTACTATTGAAGCATCTCTTCAAGAGGGGCATGCATCACTTGATGGAGGAGAGGTCTCTCAAGGGCTGCTAGTGGGAGGGCGGGCTATAGGCCACCTCCAGGCTGAAGGGCAGGATGCCTCTGAGTCCCAGTTTTTGGCAGGGGAGTAAGAGCAGGAGAGAGGCCGTGCCCTCAACTGCAGCCTGTGGGCTTCCATTGGCATGTGGGAGGCCACTGTGTGAAAGAGGATGCTGGACTAGATGGGCTCCCTTGGGCCTGAGCCAGCAGGGCTGTTGCGATGTTCTTAGAACTGTTCTGAGCCTTGGAATCCTGAGCGCTGGGATAGCGTAGGGGTTAGAGTGGCGAGGATAGAGACCGGGGGTACCCGAGTTCGAATCCCCATTCAACCTTTTCGGGATTATTCCTTCTTTCAAAAATTTAGACCCCGCCCCTCCAGTACACTACGGCTCGGGCCAGCTCACAGCAATACGACACATATCAGAGACGAGAAAAAACAAGAACATTAACCAAACGGAGGAAACAAATCCATCGTCAGGTTCAAAAGCACAATCACTATCAAGTTCACGTCCTTTGAAAAGCTAAAAAATGGAAATGACAACAACTCAAAACTAAAGAGCCTCCCAGACATAACCCAAGAGGGGGCCTTAAAAAGCTTCCTTAAAAAGTGGTTTGTTAAAAACACTGAGGGAGGGAGGGAGGGAGCGTGGGAAGCTCTTCAGCCAGGGCTTCAGCCAGGGCCTTCCAATGCCGAGGGGCAACAAGCGAAAAGGCCCTGTCCCTAGTCCCCACAACGAGGATCTCTGTTAGTAGCGGGGCCATGAGCGAGCAGAGCAGGGCCTGAGACGATGAACGGGGAGGGCCCTGGAAAATTAATATGGGCAAATGCGCTCCGACAGCTTCCCCGGCCCCAAGCCCTGTAGAGTCTTGAAGGTGTGACTCAGAGTGCTCTGAGTGGGGCACACCTCTGGGAGCGCCAGTGGGGCAGGAGAAACGTTCGTGGGCGGGCGTGGGGGGGACTGCAGGAGCCATCTCGCCGTCCCCCTGGCCTCCTCCAACCCCGGCAAAGGAGGTCGTGTACAAACTCAATATCTCTCATCTAATATTCCATGCATTCATCTATAGTTGAGTGGGGCTAATCACTCTTGCGTGGTCGCCTGTTTTAAAAAGCAAAACCAAAAGCAGAAACTCTGCAGTCCACTGAAAGTCAAGTGTACATTCTTCCTTTCTTTTGTTCTTTATGACATGTATAGCCCGCTCTTCCTCCAAGGAGCCCAGAGCGGTGTACTACAGACTTAGGTTTCTCCTCACAACAACCCTGTGAAGTAGCTTAGGCTGAGAGAGAAGTGACTGGCCCAGAGTCACCCAGCAAGTATCCTGTCTGAATGGGGATATGAACTCGGCTCTCCCCGGTCCTAGTGCAGCACTCTAACCACTACAGCACGCTGGCTCTTCATTTTGAACTCGGGTCTCCCCGGTCCTAATCCTGCACTCTAAGCACTACAGCACGCTCACCACGCTGGCTCCTCATTTACAATGTCTTAATTGTGAAAGAATGACAGATCTCCCTTAAATGATCTGAAGGCTCAGAAGTACCGATCTGTATCAGATCAAGGTCCCCTGGTCCAGCATTCTTGGCAAGGATAGGAACATAGCAACACATGAAGCTGCCATATACCGAGTCAGACCATTGGTCTATCGAGCTGAGTATTGTCTTCACAGAGTGGCAGCGGCTTCTCCAGGATTGCAGGCAGGAATCTCTCTTGGAGAAGGCAGGGAGCGGGAGGGCACTTGCAACCTTCTGCTCCTCCTCCATCCCCTGAGGGGAATAGCTAACAGTGCTCAGACATCAAGTCTCCCGTTCATATGCAACCAGGGTGGGCCCTGCTTCGCTAAGGGGACAAGTCATGCTTGCTGCCACAAGACCCAGCTCCTGCTTGAGTGTCATGAATAGCGTCCAGTGGGAAGCAGGGTCCCTGATACAAAGAGAATCTTGAGGAGTGGAGGGGAGAGAATTGTTTGGGTTTTGGCAGTTGGCCTTCTGAGGTAGCTCTGGAGGGCTTGTCTGAGGAGAAAAGCCTTTGTCGATGCGGCAGCTGTGTCTGGGAGGAGCCCTTGACATGAAGCCAGATGGGGCGGTAGCATAAGGCAGCAGATTTTGGAGGCCCCAAGAGGGCCCCAAGATGCCCCCCACCCCCCGTGGCCCTACTATTGAAGCATCTCTTCAAGAGGGGCATGCATCACTTGATGGAGGAGAGGTCTCTCAAGGGCTGCTAGTGGGAGGGCGGGCTATAGGCCACCTCCAGGCTGAAGGGCAGCATGCCTCTGAGTCCCAGTGTTTGGCAGGGGAGTAAGAGCAGGAGAGAGGCCGTGCCCTCAACTGCAGCCTGTGGGCTTCCATTGGCATGTGGGAGGCCACTGTGTGAAAGAGGATGCTGGACTAGATGGGCTCCCTTGGGCCTCAGCCAGCAGGGCTGTTGCGATGTTCTTAGGACTGTTCTGAGCCTTGGAATCCTGAGCGCTGGGATAGCGTAGGGGTTAGAGTGGCGAGGATAGAGACCGGGGGTACCCGAGTTCGAATCCCCATTCAACCTTTTCGGGATTATTCCTTCTTTCAAAAATTAGACCCCGCCCCTCCAGTACACTACGGCTCGGGCCAGCTCACAGCAATACGACACATATCAGAGACGAGAAAAAACAAGAACATTAACCAAACGGAGGAAACAAATCCATCGTCAGGTTCAAAAGCACAATCACTATCAAGTTCACGTCCTTTGAAAAGCTAAAAAACGGAAATGATAACAACTCAAAACTAAAGAACCTCCCAGACATAACCCAAGAGGGGGCCTTAAAAAGCCTCCTTAAAAAGTGGTTTGTTAAAAACACTGAGGGAGGGAGGGAGGGAGCGTGGGAAGCTCTTCAGCCAGGGCTTCAGCCAGGGCCTTCCAATGCCGAGGGGCAACAAGCGAAAAGGCCCTGTCCCTAGTCCCCACAACGAGGATCTCTGTTAGTAGCGGGGCCATGAGCGAGCAGAGCAGGGCCTGAGACGATGAACGGGGAGGGCCCTGGAAAATTAATATGGGCAAATGCGCTCCGACAGCTTCCCCGGCCCCAAGCCCTGTAGAGTCTTGAAGGTGTGACTCAGAGTGCTCTGAGTGGGGCACACCTCTGGGAGCGCCAGTGGGGCAGGAGAAACGTTCGTGGGCGGGCGGGCGGGGACTGCAGGAGCCATCTCGCCGTCCCCCTGGCCTCCTCCAACCCCGGCAAAGGAGGTCGTGTACAAACTCAATATCTCTCATCTAATATTCCATGCATTCATCTATAGTTGAGTGGGGCTAATCACTCTTGCGTGGTCGCCTGTTTTAAAAAGCAAAACCAAAAGCAGAAACTCTGCAGTCCACTGAAAGTCAAGTGTACATTCTTCCTTTCTTTTGTTCTTTATGACATGTATAGCCCGCTCTTCCTCCAAGGAGCCCAGAGCGGTGTACTACAGACTTAGGTTTCTCCTCACAACAACCCTGTGAAGTAGCTTAGGCTGAGAGAGAAGTGACTGGCCCAGAGTCACCCAGCAAGTATCCTGTCTGAATGGGGATATGAACTCGGCTCTTCCCGGTCCTAGTGCAGCACTCTAACCACTACAGCACGCTGGCTCTTCATTTAGAGTATCCTGGCTGAATGGGGATTTGAACTCGGGTCTCCCCGGTCCTAATCCTGCACTCTAAGCACTACAGCACGCTCACCACGCTGGCTCCTCATTTACAATGTCTTAATTGTGAAAGAATGACAGATCTCCCTTAAATGATCAGAAGGCTCAGAAGTACCGATCTGTATCAGATCAAGGTCCCCTGGTCCAGCATTCTTGGCAAGGATAGGAACATAGCAACACATGAAGCTGCCATATACCGAGTCAGACCATTGGTCTATCGAGCTGAGTATTGTCTTCACAGAGTGGCAGCGGCTTCTCCAGGATTGCAGGCAGGAATCTCTCTTGGAGAAGGCAGGGAGCGGGAGGGCACTTGCAACCTTCTGCTCCTCCTCCATCCCCTGAGGGGAATAGCTAACAGTGCTCAGACATCAAGTCTCCCGTTCATATGCAACCAGGGTGGGCCCTGCTTCGCTAAGGGGACAAGTCATGCTTGCTGCCACAAGACCCAGCTCCTGCTTGAGTGTCATGAATAGCGTCCAGTGGGAAGCAGGGTCCCTGATACAAAGAGAATCTTGAGGAGTGGAGGGGAGAGAATTGTTTGGGTTTTGGCAGTTGGCCTTCTGAGGTAGCTCTGGAGGGCTTGTCTGAGGAGAAAAGCCTTTGTCGATGCGGCAGCTGTGTCTGGGAGGAGCCCTTGACATGAAGCCAGATGGGGCGGTAGCATAAGGCAGCAGATTTTGGAGGCCCCAAGAGGGCCCCAAGATGCCCCCCACCCCCCGTGGCCCTACTATTGAAGCATCTCTTCAAGAGGGGCATGCATCACTTGATGGAGGAGAGGTCTCTCAAGGGCTGCTAGTGGGAGGGCGGGCTATAGGCCACCTCCAGGCTGAAGGGCAGGATGCCTCTGAGTCCCAGTTTTTGGCAGGGGAGTAAGAGCAGGAGAGAGGCCGTGCCCTCAACTGCAGCCTGTGGGCTTCCATTGGCATGTGGGAGGCCACTGTGTGAAAGAGGATGCTGGACTAGATGGGCTCCCTTGGGCCTCAGCCAGCAGGGCTGTTGCGATGTTCTTAGGACTGTTCTGAGCCTTGGAATCCTGAGCGCTGGGATAGCGTAGGGGTTAGAGTGGCGAGGATAGAGACCGGGGGTACCCGAGTTCGAATCCCCATTCAACCTTTTCGGGATTATTCCTTCTTTCAAAAATTTAGACCCCGCCCCTCCAGTACACTACGGCTCGGGCCAGCTCACAGCAATACGACACATATCAGAGACGAGAAAAAACAAGAACATTAACCAAACGGAGGAAACAAATCCATCGTCAGGTTCAAAAGCACAATCACTATCAAGTTCACGTCCTTTGAAAAGCTAAAAAACGGAAATGACAACAACTCAAAACTAAAGAACCTCCCAGACATAACCCAAGAGGGGGCCTTAAAAAGCCTCCTTAAAAAGTGGTTTGTTAAAAACACTGAGGGAGGGAGGGAGGGAGCGTGGGAAGCTCTTCAGCCAGGGCTTCAGCCAGGGCCTTCCAATGCCGAGGGGCAACAAGCGAAAAGGCCCTGTCCCTAGTCCGCACAACGAGGATCTCTGTTAGTAGCGGGGCCATGAGCGGGCAGAGCAGGGCCTGAGACGATGAACGGGGAGGGCCCTGGAAAATTAATATGGGCAAATGCGCTCCGACAGCTTCCCCGGCCCCAAGCTCTGTAGAGTCTTGAAGGTGTGACTCAGAGTGCTCTGAGTGGGGCACACCTCTGGGAGCGCCAGTGGGGCAGGAGAAACGTTCGTGGGCGGGCGGGGGGGGGACTGCAGGAGCCATCTCGCCGTCCCCCTGGCCTCCTCCAGCCCCGGAAAAGGAGGTCGTGTACAAACTCAATATCTCTCATCTAATATTCCATGCATTCATCTATAGTTGAGTGGGGCTAATCACTCTTGCGTGGTCGCCTGTTTTAAAAAGCAAAACCAAAAGCAGAAACTCTGCAGTCCACTGAAAGTCAAGTGTACATTCTTCCTTTCTTTTGTTCTTTATGACATGTATAGCCCGCTCTTCCTCCAAGGAGCCCAGAGCGGTGTACTACAGACTTAGGTTTCTCCTCACAACAACCCTGTGAAGTAGCTTAGGCTGAGAGAGAAGTGACTGGCCCAGAGTCACCCAGCAAGTATCCTGTCTGAATGGGGATATGAACTCGGCTCTCCCCGGTCCTAGTGCAGCACTCTAACCACTACAGCACGCTGGCTCTTCATTTAGAGTATCCTGGCTGAATGGGGATTTGAACTCGGGTCTCCCCGGTCCTAGTCCTGCACTCTAAGCACTACAGCACGCTCACCACGCTGGCTCCTCATTTACAATGTCTTAATTGTGAAAGAATGACAGATCTCCCTTAAATGATCAGAAGGCTCAGAAGTACCGATCTGTATCAGATCAAGGTCCCCTGGTCCAGCATTCTTGGCAAGGATAGGAACATAGCAACACATGAAGCTGCCATATACCGAGTCAGACCATTGGTCATTCGAGCTGAGTATTGTCTTCACAGAGTGGCAGCGGCTTCTCCAGGATTGCAGGCAGGAATCTCTCTTGGAGAAGGCAGGGAGCGGGAGGGCACTTGCAACCTTCTGCTCCTCCTCCATCCCCTGAGGGGAATAGCTAACAGTGCTCAGACATCAAGTCTCCCGTTCATATGCAACCAGGGTGGGCCCTGCTTCGCTAAGGGGACAAGTCATGCTTGCTGCCACAAGACCCAGCTCCTGCTTGAGTGTCATGAATAGCGTCCAGTGGGAAGCTGGGTCCCTGATACAAAGAGAATCTTGAGGAGTGGAGGGGAGAGAATTGTTTGGGTTTTGGCAGTTGGCCTTCTGAGGTAGCTCTGGAGGGCTTGTCTGAGGAGAAAAGCCTTTGTCGATGCGGCAGCTGTGTCTGGGAGGAGCCCTTGACGTGAAGCCAGATGGGGCGGTAGCATAAGGCAGCAGATTTTGGAGGCCCCAAGAGGGCCCCAAGATGCCCCCCACCCCCCGTGGCCCTACTATTGAAGCATCTCTTCAAGAGGGGCATGCATCACTTGATGGAGGAGAGGTCTCTCAAGGGCTGCTAGTGGGAGGGCGGGCTATAGGCCACCTCCAGGCTGAAGGGCAGGATGCCTCTGAGTCCCAGTTTTTGGCAGGGGAGTAAGAGCAGGAGAGAGGCCGTGCCCTCAACTGCAGCCTGTGGGCTTCCATTGGCATGTGGGAGGCCACTGTGTGAAAGAGGATGCTGGACTAGATGGGCTCCCTTGGGCCTGAGCCAGCAGGGCTGTTGCGATGTTCTTAGGACTGTTCTGAGCCTTGGAATCCTGAGCGCTGGGATAGCGTAGGGGTTAGAGTGGTGAGGATAGAGACCGGGGGTACCCGAGTTCGAATCCCCATTCAACCTTTTCGGGATTATTCCTTCTTTCAAAAATTTAGACCCCGCCCCTCCAGTACACTACGGCTCGGGCCAGCTCACAGCAATACGACACATATCAGAGACGAGAAAAAACAAGAACATTAACCAAACGGAGGAAACAAATCCATCGTCAGGTTCAAAAGCACAATCACTATCAAGTTCACGTCCTTTGAAAAGCTAAAAAATGGAAATGACAACAACTCAAAACTAAAGAGCCTCCCAGACATAACCCAAGAGGGGGCCTTAAAAAGCTTCCTTAAAAAGTGGTTTGTTAAAAACACTGAGGGAGGGAGGGAGGGAGGGAGCGTGGGAAGCTCTTCAGCCAGGGCTTCAGCCAGGGCCTTCCAATGCCGAGGGGCAACAAGCGAAAAGGCCCTGTCCCTAGTCCCCACAAAGAGGATCTCTGTTAGTAGCGGGGCCATGAGCGAGCAGAGCAGGGCCTGAGACGATGAACGGGGAGGGCCCTGGAAAATTAATATGGGCAAATGCGCTCCGACAGCTTCCCCGGCCCCAAGCCCTGTAGAGTCTTGAAGGTGTGACTCAGGGTGCTCTGAGTGGGGCACACCTCTGGGAGCGCCAGTGGGGCAGGAGAAACGTTCGTGGGCGGGCGGGGGGGGGACTGCAGGAGCCATCTCGCCGTCCCCCTGGCCTCCTCCAGCCCCGGAAAAGGAGGTCGTGTACAACCTCAATATCTCTCATCTAATATTCCATGCATTCATCTATAGTTGAGTGGGGCTAATCACTCTTGCGTGGTCGCCTGTTTTAAAAAGCAAAACCAAAAGCAGAAACTCTGCAGTCCACTGAAAGTCAAGTGTACATTCTTCCTTTCTTTTGTTCTTTATGACATGTATAGCCCGCTCTTCCTCCAAGGAGCCCAGAGCGGTGTACTACAGAATTAGGTTTCTCCTCACAACAACCCTGTGAAGTAGCTTAGGCTGAGAGAGAAGTGACTGGCCCAGAGTCACCCAGCAAGTATCCTGTCTGAATGGGGATATGAACTCGGCTCTCCCCGATCCTAGTGCAGCACTCTAACCACTACAGCACGCTGGCTCTTCATTTAGAGTATCCTGGCTGAATGGGGATTTGAACTCGGGTCTCCCCGGTCCTAATCCTGCACTCTAAGCACTACAGCACGCTCACCACGCTGGCTCCTCATTTACAATGTCTTAATTGTGAAAGAATGACAGATCTCCCTTAAATGATCAGAAGGCTCAGAAGTACCGATCTGTATCAGATCAAGGTCCCCTGGTCCAGCATTCTTGGCAAGGATAGGAACATAGCAACACATGAAGCTGCCATATACCGAGTCAGACCATTGGTCTATCGAGCTGAGTATTGTCTTCACAGAGTGGCAGCGGCTTCTCCAGGATTGCAGGCAGGAATCTCTCTTGGAGAAGGCAGGGAGCGGGAGGGCACTTGCAACCTTCTGCTCCTCCTCCATCCCCTGAGGGGAATAGCTAACAGTGCTCAGACATCAAGTCTCCCGTTCATATGCAACCAGGGTGGGCCCTGCTTCGCTAAGGGGACAAGTCATGCTTGCTGCCACAAGACCCAGCTCCTGCTTGAGTGTCATGAATAGCGTCCAGTGGGAAGCAGGGTCCCTGATACAAAGAGAATCTTGAGGAGTGGAGGGGAGAGAATTGTTTGGGTTTTGGCAGTTGGCCTTCTGAGGTAGCTCTGGAGGGCTTGTCTGAGGAGAAAAGCCTTTGTCGATGCGGCAGCTGTGTCTGGGAGGAGCCCTTGACATGAAGCCAGATGGGGCGGTAGCATAAGGCAGCAGATTTTGGAGGCCCCAAGAGGGCCCCAAGATGCCCCCCACCCCCCGTGGCCCTACTATTGAAGCATCTCTTCAAGAGGGGCATGCATCACTTGATGGAGGAGAGGTCTCTCAAGGGCTGCTAGTGGGAGGGCGGGCTATAGGCCACCTCCAGGCTGAAGGGCAGGATGCCTCTGAGTCCCAGTTTTTGGCAGGGGAGTAAGAGCAGGAGAGAGGCCGTGCCCTCAACTGCAGCCTGTGGGCTTCCATTGGCATGTGGGAGGCCACTGTGTGAAAGAGGATGCTGGACTAGATGGGCTCCCTTGGGCCTGAGCCAGCAGGGCTGTTGCGATGTTCTTAGGACTGTTCTGAGCCTTGGAATCCTGAGCGCTGGGATAGCGTAGGGGTTAGAGTGGTGAGGATAGAGACCGGGGGTACCCGAGTTCGAATCCCCATTCAACCTTTTCGGGATTATTCCTTCTTTCAAAAATTTAGACCCCGCCCCTCCAGTACACTACGGCTCGGGCCAGCTCACAGCAATACGACACATATCAGAGACGAGAAAAAACAAGAACATTAACCAAACGGAGGAAACAAATCCATCGTCAGGTTCAAAAGCACAATCACTATCAAGTTCACGTCCTTTGAAAAGCTAAAAAATGGAAATGACAACAACTCAAAACTAAAGAGCCTCCCAGACATAACCCAAGAGGGGGCCTTAAAAAGCTTCCTTAAAAAGTGGTTTGTTAAAAACACTGAGGGAGGGAGGGAGGGAGGGAGCGTGGGAAGCTCTTCAGCCAGGGCTTCAGCCAGGGCCTTCCAATGCCGAGGGGCAACAAGCGAAAAGGCCCTGTCCCTAGTCCCCACAAAGAGGATCTCTGTTAGTAGCGGGGCCATGAGCGAGCAGAGCAGGGCCTGAGACGATGAACGGGGAGGGCCCTGGAAAATTAATATGGGCAAATGCGCTCCGACAGCTTCCCCGGCCCCAAGCCCTGTAGAGTCTTGAAGGTGTGACTCAGGGTGCTCTGAGTGGGGCACACCTCTGGGAGCGCCAGTGGGGCAGGAGAAACGTTCGTGGGCGGGCGGGGGGGGGACTGCAGGAGCCATCTCGCCGTCCCCCTGGCCTCCTCCAGCCCCGGAAAAGGAGGTCGTGTACAACCTCAATATCTCTCATCTAATATTCCATGCATTCATCTATAGTTGAGTGGGGCTAATCACTCTTGCGTGGTCGCCTGTTTTAAAAAGCAAAACCAAAAGCAGAAACTCTGCAGTCCACTGAAAGTCAAGTGTACATTCTTCCTTTCTTTTGTTCTTTATGACATGTATAGCCCGCTCTTCCTCCAAGGAGCCCAGAGCGGTGTACTACAGAATTAGGTTTCTCCTCACAACAACCCTGTGAAGTAGCTTAGGCTGAGAGAGAAGTGACTGGCCCAGAGTCACCCAGCAAGTATCCTGTCTGAATGGGGATATGAACTCGGCTCTCCCCGATCCTAGTGCAGCACTCTAACCACTACAGCACGCTGGCTCTTCATTTAGAGTATCCTGGCTGAATGGGGATTTGAACTCGGGTCTCCCCGGTCCTAATCCTGCACTCTAAGCACTACAGCACGCTCACCACGCTGGCTCCTCATTTACAATGTCTTAATTGTGAAAGAATGACAGATCTCCCTTAAATGATCAGAAGGCTCAGAAGTACCGATCTGTATCAGATCAAGGTCCCCTGGTCCAGCATTCTTGGCAAGGATAGGAACATAGCAACACATGAAGCTGCCATATACCGAGTCAGACCATTGGTCTATCGAGCTGAGTATTGTCTTCACAGAGTGGCAGCGGCTTCTCCAGGATTGCAGGCAGGAATCTCTCTTGGAGAAGGCAGGGAGCGGGAGGGCACTTGCAACCTTCTGCTCCTCCTCCATCCCCTGAGGGGAATAGCTAACAGTGCTCAGACATCAAGTCTCCCGTTCATATGCAACCAGGGTGGGCCCTGCTTCGCTAAGGGGACAAGTCATGCTTGCTGCCACAAGACCCAGCTCCTGCTTGAGTGTCATGAATAGCGTCCAGTGGGAAGCAGGGTCCCTGATACAAAGAGAATCTTGAGGAGTGGAGGGGAGAGAATTGTTTGGGTTTTGGCAGTTGGCCTTCTGAGGTAGCTCTGGAGGGCTTGTCTGAGGAGAAAAGCCTTTGTCGATGCGGCAGCTGTGTCTGGGAGGAGCCCTTGACATGAAGCCAGATGGGGCGGTAGCATAAGGCAGCAGATTTTGGAGGCCCCAAGAGGGCCCCAAGATGCCCCCCACCCCCCGTGGCCCTACTATTGAAGCATCTCTTCAAGAGGGGCATGCATCACTTGATGGAGGAGAGGTCTCTCAAGGGCTGCTAGTGGGAGGGCGGGCTATAGGCCACCTCCAGGCTGAAGGGCAGGATGCCTCTGAGTCCCAGTTTTTGGCAGGGGAGTAAGAGCAGGAGAGAGGCCGTGCCCTCAACTGCAGCCTGTGGGCTTCCATTGGCATGTGGGAGGCCACTGTGTGAAAGAGGATGCTGGACTAGATGGGCTCCCTTGGGCCTCAGCCAGCAGGGCTGTTGCGATGTTCTTAGGACTGTTCTGAGCCTTGGAATCCTGAGCGCTGGGATAGCGTAGGGGTTAGAGTGGTGAGGATAGAGACCGGGGGTACCCGAGTTCGAATCCCCATTCAACCTTTTCGGGATTATTCCTTCTTTCAAAAATTTAGACCCCGCCCCTCCAGTACACTACGGCTCGGGCCAGCTCACAGCAATACGACACATATCAGAGACGAGAAAAAACAAGAACATTAACCAAACGGAGGAAACAAATCCATCGTCAGGTTCAAAAGCACAATCACTATCAAGTTCACGTCCTTTGAAAAGCTAAAAAACGGAAATGACAACAACTCAAAACTAAAGAACCTCCCAGACATAACCCAAGAGGGGGCCTTAAAAAGCCTCCTTAAAAAGTGGTTTGTTAAAAACACTGAGGGAGGGAGGGAGGGAGGGAGCGTGGGAAGCTCTTCAGCCAGGGCTTCAGCCAGGGCCTTCCAATGCCGAGGGGCAACAAGCGAAAAGGCCCTGTCCCTAGTCCCCACAACGAGGATCTCTGTTAGTAGCGGGGCCATGAGCGAGCAGAGCAGGGCCTGAGACGATGAACGGGGAGGGCCCTGGAAAATTAATATGGGCAAATGCGCTCCGACAGCTTCCCCGGCCCCAAGCTCTGTAGAGTCTTGAAGGTGTGACTCAGAGTGCTCTGAGTGGGGCACACCTCTGGGAGCGCCAGTGGGGCAGGAGAAACGTTCGTGGGCGGGCGTGGGGGGGACTGCAGGAGCCATCTCGCCGTCCCCCTGGCCTCCTCCAACCCCGGCAAAGGAGGTCGTGTACAAACTCAATATCTCTCATCTAATATTCCATGCATTCATCTATAGTTGAGTGGGGCTAATCACTCTTGCGTGGTCGCCTGTTTTAAAAAGCAAAACCAAAAGCAGAAACTCTGCAGTCCACTGAAAGTCAAGTGTACATTCTTCCTTTCTTTTGTTCTTTATGACATGTATAGCCCGCTCTTCCTCCAAGGAGCCCAGAGCGGTGTACTACAGACTTAGGTTTCTCCTCACAACAACCCTGTGAAGTAGCTTAGGCTGAGAGAGAAGTGACTGGCCCAGAGTCACCCAGCAAGTATCCTGTCTGAATGGGGATATGAACTCGGCTCTCCCCGGTCCTAGTGCAGCACTCTAACCACTACAGCACGCTGGCTCTTCATTTAGAGTATCCTGGCTGAATGGGGATTTGAACTCGGGTCTCCCCGGTCCTAGTCCTGCACTCTAAGCACTACACCACGCTCACCACGCTGGCTCCTCATTTACAATGTCTTAATTGTGAAAGAATGACAGATCTCCCTTAAATGATCAGAAGGCTCAGAAGTACCGATCTGTATCAGATCAAGGTCCCCTGGTCCAGCATTCTTGGCAAGGATAGGAACATAGCAACACATGAAGCTGCCATATACCGAGTCAGACCATTGGTCTATCGAGCTGAGTATTGTCTTCACAGAGTGGCAGCGGCTTCTCCAGGATTGCAGGCAGGAATCTCTCTTGGAGAAGGCAGGGAGCGGGAGGGCACTTGCAACCTTCTGCTCCTCCTCCATCCCCTGAGGGGAATAGCTAACAGTGCTCAGACATCAAGTCTCCCGTTCATATGCAACCAGGGTGGGCCCTGCTTCGCTAAGGGGACAAGTCATGCTTGCTGCCACAAGACCCAGCTCCTGCTTGAGTGTCATGAATAGCGTCCAGTGGGAAGCAGGCTCCCTGATACAAAGAGAATCTTGAGGAGTGGAGGGGAGAGAATTGTTTGGGTTTTGGCAGTTGGCCTTCTGAGGTAGCTCTGGAGGGCTTGTCTGAGGAGAAAAGCCTTTGTCGATGCGGCAGCTGTGTCTGGGAGGAGCCCTTGACGTGAAGCCAGATGGGGCGGTAGCATAAGGCAGCAGATTTTGGAGGCCCCAAGAGGGCCCCAAGATGCCCCCCACCCCCCGTGGCCCTACTATTGAAGCATCTCTTCAAGAGGGGCATGCATCACTTGATGGAGGAGAGGTCTCTCAAGGGCTGCTAGTGGGAGGGCGGGCTATAGGCCACCTCCAGGCTGAAGGGCAGGATGCCTCTGAGTCCCAGTGTTTGGCAGGGGAGTAAGAGCAGGAGAGAGGCCGTGCCCTCAACTGCAGCCTGTGGGCTTCCATTGGCATGTGGGAGGCCACTGTGTGAAAGAGGATGCTGGACTAGATGGGCTCCCTTGGGCCTCAGCCAGCAGGGCTGTTGCGATGTTCTTAGGACTGTTCTGAGCCTTGGAATCCTGAGCGCTGGGATAGCGTAGGGGTTAGAGTGGCGAGGATAGAGACCGGGGGTACCCGAGTTCGAATCCCCATTCAACCTTTTCGGGATTATTCCTTCTTTCAAAAATTTAGACCCCGCCCCTCCAGTACACTACGGCTCGGGCCAGCTCACAGCAATACGACACATATCAGAGATGAGAAAAAACAAGAACATTAACCAAACGGAGGAAACAAATCCATCGTCAGGTTCAAAAGCACAATCACTATCAAGTTCACGTCCTTTGAAGAGCTAAAAAACGGAAATGATAACAACTCAAAACTAAAGAACCTCTCAGACATAACCCAAGAGGGGGCCTTAAAAAGCCTCCTTAAAAAGTGGTTTGTTAAAAACACTGAGGGAGGGAGGGAGGGAGGGAGGGAGCGTGGGAAGCTCTTCAGCCAGGCCTTCAGCCAGGGCCTTCCAATGCCGAGGGGCAACAAGCGAAAAGGCCCTGTCCCTAGTCCCCACAAAGAGGATCTCTGTTAGTAGCGGGGCCATGAGCGAGCAGAGCAGGGCCTGAGACGATGAACGGGGAGGGCCCTGGAAAATTAATATGGGCAAATGCGCTCCGACAGCTTCCCCGGCCCCAAGCCCTGTAGAGTCTTGAAGGTGTGACTCAGAGTGCTCTGAGTGGGGCACACCTCTGGGAGCGCCAGTGGGGCAGGAGAAACGTTCGTGGGCGGGCGGGGGGGGGGACTGCAGGAGCCATCTCGCCGTCCCCCTGGCCTCCTCCAGCCCCGGCAAAGGAGGTCGTGTACAACCTCAATATCTCTCATCTAATATTCCATGCATTCATCTATAGTTGAGTGGGGCTAATCACTCTTGCGTGGTCGCCTGTTTTAAAAAGCAAAACCAAAAGCAGAAACTCTGCAGTCCACTGAAAGTCAAGTGTACATTCTTCCTTTCTTTTGTTCTTTATGACATGTATAGCCCGCTCTTCCTCCAAGGAGCCCAGAGCGGTGTACTACAGACTTAGGTTTCTCCTCACAACAACCCTGTGAAGTAGCTTAGGCTGAGAGAGAAGTGACTGGCCCAGAGTCACCCAGCAAGTATCCTGTCTGAATGGGGATATGAACTCGGCTCTCCCCGATCCTAGTGCAGCACTCTAACCACTACAGCACGCTGGCTCTTCATTTAGAGTATCCTGGCTGAATGGGGATTTGAACTCGGGTCTCCCCGGTCCTAATCCTGCACTCTAAGCACTACAGCACGCTCACCACGCTGGCTCCTCATTTACAATGTCTTAATTGTGAAAGAATGACAGATCTCCCTTAAATGATCAGAAGGCTCAGAAGTACCGATCTGTATCAGATCAAGGTCCCCTGGTCCAGCATTCTTGGCAAGGATAGGAACATAGCAACACATGAAGCTGCCATATACCGAGTCAGACCATTGGTCTATCGAGCTGAGTATTGTCTTCACAGAGTGGCAGCGGCTTCTCCAGGATTGCAGGCAGGAATCTCTCTTGGAGAAGGCAGGGAGCGGGAGGGCACTTGCAACCTTCTGCTCCTCCTCCATCCCCTGAGGGGAATAGCTAACAGTGCTCAGACATCAAGTCTCCCGTTCATATGCAACCAGGGTGAGCCCTGCTTCGCTAAGGGGACAAGTCATGCTTGCTGCCACAAGACCCAGCTCCTGCTTGAGTGTCATGAATAGCGTCCAGTGGGAAGCAGGGTCCCTGATACAAAGAGAATCTTGAGGAGTGGAGGGGAGAGAATTGTTTGGGTTTTGGCAGTTGGCCTTCTGAGGTAGCTCTGGAGGGCTTGTCTGAGGAGAAAAGCCTTTGTCGATGCGGCAGCTGTGTCTGGGAGGAGCCCTTGACATGAAGCCAGATGGGGCGGTAGCATAAGGCAGCAGATTTTGGAGGCCCCAAGAGGGCCCCAAGATGCCCCCCACCCCCCGTGGCCCTACTATTGAAGCATCTCTTCAAGAGGGGCATGCATCACTTGATGGAGGAGAGGTCTCTCAAGGGCTGCTAGTGGGAGGGCGGGCTATAGGCCACCTCCAGGCTGAAGGGCAGGATGCCTCTGAGTCCCAGTTTTTGGCAGGGGAGTAAGAGCAGGAGAGAGGCCGTGCCCTCAACTGCAGCCTGTGGGCTTCCATTGGCATGTGGGAGGCCACTGTGTGAAAGAGGATGCTGGACTAGATGGGCTCCCTTGGGCCTGAGCCAGCAGGGCTGTTGCGATGTTCTTAGGACTGTTCTGAGCCTTGGAATCCTGAGCGCTGGGATAGCGTAGGGGTTAGAGTGGCGAGGATAGAGACCGGGGGTACCCGAGTTCGAATCCCCATTCAACCTTTTCGGGATTATTCCTTCTTTCAAAAATTTAGACCCCGCCCCTCCAGTACACTACGGCTCGGGCCAGCTCACAGCAATACGACACATATCAGAGACGAGAAAAAACAAGAACATTAACCAAACGGAGGAAACAAATCCATCGTCAGGTTCAAAAGCACAATCACTATCAAGTTCACGTCCTTTGAAAAGCTAAAAATTGGAAATGACAACAACTCAAAACTAAAGAGCCTCCCAAACATAACCCAAGAGGGGGCCTTAAAAAGCTTCCTTAAAAAGTGGTTTGTTAAAAACACTGAGGGAGGGAGGGAGGGAGCGTGGGAAGCTCTTCAGCCAGGGCTTCAGCCAGGGCCTTCCAATGCCGAGGGGCAACAAGCGAAAAGGCCCTGTCCCTAGTCCCCACAACGAGGATCTCTGTTAGTAGCGGGGCCATGAGCGAGCAGAGCAGGGCCTGAGACGATGAACGGGGAGGGCCCTGGAAAATTAATATGGGCAAATGCGCTCCGACAGCTTCCCCGGCCCCAAGCTCTGTAGAGTCTTGAAGGTGTGACTCAGAGTGCTCTGAGTGGGGCACACCTCTGGGAGCGCCAGTGGGGCAGGAGAAACGTTTGTGGGCGGGCGGGGGGGGGGGACTGCAGGAGCCATCTCGCCGTCCCCCTGGCCTCCTCCAACCCCGGCAAAGGAGGTCGTGTACAAACTCAATATCTCTCATCTAATATTCCATGCATTCATCTATAGTTGAGTGGGGCTAATCACTCTTGCGTGGTCGCCTGTTTTAAAAAGCAAAACCAAAAGCAGAAACTCTGCAGTCCACTGAAAGTCAAGTGTACATTCTTCCTTTCTTTTGTTCTTTATGACATGTATAGCCCGCTCTTCCTCCAAGGAGCCCAGAGCGGTGTACTACAGACTTAGGTTTCTCCTCACAACAACCCTGTGAAGTAGCTTAGGCTGAGAGAGAAGTGACTGGCCCAGAGTCACCCAGCAAGTATCCTGTCTGAATGGGGATATGAACTCGGCTCTCCCCGGTCCTAGTGCAGCACTCTAACCACTACAGCACGCTGGCTCTTCATTTAGAGTATCCTGGCTGAATGGGGATTTGAACTCGGGTCTCCCCGGTCCTAGTCCTGCACTCTAAGCACTACACCACGCTCACCACGCTGGCTCCTCATTTACAATGTCTTAATTGTGAAAGAATGACAGATCTCCCTTAAATGATCAGAAGGCTCAGAAGTACCGATCTGTATCAGATCAAGGTCCCCTGGTCCAGCATTCTTGGCAAGGATAGGAACATAGCAACACATGAAGCTGCCATATACCGAGTCAGACCATTGGTCTATCGAGCTGAGTATTGTCTTCACAGAGTGGCAGCGGCTTCTCCAGGATTGCAGGCAGGAATCTCTCTTGGAGAAGGCAGGGAGCGGGAGGGCACTTGCAACCTTCTGCTCCTCCTCCATCCCCTGAGGGGAATAGCTAACAGTGCTCAGACATCAAGTCTCCCGTTCATATGCAACCAGGGTGGGCCCTGCTTCGCTAAGGGGACAAGTCATGCTTGCTGCCACAAGACCCAGCTCCTGCTTGAGTGTCATGAATAGCGTCCAGTGGGAAGCAGGGTCCCTGATACAAAGAGAATCTTGAGGAGTGGAGGGGAGAGAATTGTTTGGGTTTTGGCAGTTGGCCTTCTGAGGTAGCTCTGGAGGGCTTGTCTGAGGAGAAAAGCCTTTGTCGATGCGGCAGCTGTGTCTGGGAGGAGCCCTTGACATGAAGCCAGATGGGGCGGTAGCATAAGGCAGCAGATTTTGGAGGCCCCAAGAGGGCCCCAAGATGCCCCCCACCCCCCGTGGCCCTACTATTGAAGCATCTCTTCAAGAGGGGCATGCATCACTTGATGGAGGAGAGGTCTCTCAAGGGCTGCTAGTGGGAGGGCGGGCTATAGGCCACCTCCAGGCTGAAGGGCAGGATGCCTCTGAGTCCCAGTTTTTGGCAGGGGAGTAAGAGCAGGAGAGAGGCCGTGTCCTCAACTGCAGCCTGTGGGCTTCCATTGGCATGTGGGAGGCCACTGTGTGAAAGAGGATGCTGGACTAGATGGGCTCCCTTGGGCCTGAGCCAGCAGTGCTGTTGCGATGTTCTTAGGACTGTTCTGAGCGTTGGAATCCTGAGCGCTGGGATAGCGTAGGGGTTAGAGTGGCGAGGATAGAGACCGGGGGTACCCGAGTTCGAATCCCCATTCAACCTTTTCGGGATTATTCCTTCTTTCAAAAATTTAGACCCCGCCCCTCCAGTACACTACGGCTCGGGCCAGCTCACAGCAATACGACACATATCAGAGACGAGAAAAAACAAGAACATTAACCAAACGGAGGAAACAAATCCATCGTCAGGTTCAAAAGCACAATCACTATCAAGTTCACGTCCTTTGAAGAGCTAAAAAACGGAAATGATAACAACTCAAAACTAAAGAACCTCCCAGACATAATCCAAGAGGGGGCCTTAAAAAGCCTCCTTAAAAAGTGGTTTGTTAAAAAAACTGAGGGAGGGAGGGAGGGAGGGAGCGTGGGAAGCTCTTCAGCCAGGGCTTCAGCCAGGGCCTTCCAATGCCGAGGGGCAACAAGCGAAAAGGCCCTGTCCCTAGTCCCCACAAAGAGGATCTCTGTTAGTAGCGGGGCCATGAGCGAGCAGAGCAGGGCCTGAGACGATGAACGGGGAGGGCCCTGGAAAATTAATATGGGCAAATGCGCTCCGACAGCTTCCCCGGCCCCAAGCTCTGTAGAGTCTTGAAGGTGTGACTCAGAGTGCTCTGAGTGGGGCACACCTCTGGGAGCGCCAGTGGGGCAGGAGAAACGTTCGTGGGCGGGCGGGGGGGGACTGCAGGAGCCATCTCGCCGTCCCCCTGGCCTCCTCCAACCCCGGCAAAGGAGGTCGTGTACAACCTCAATATCTCTCATCTAATATTCCATGCATTCATCTATAGTTGAGTGGGGCTAATCACTCTTGCGTGGTCGCCTGTTTTAAAAAGCAAAACCAAAAGCAGAAACTCTGCAGTCCACTGAAAGTCAAGTGTACATTCTTCCTTTCTTTTGTTCTTTATGACATGTATAGCCCGCTCTTCCTCCAAGGAGCCCAGAGCGGTGTACTACAGACTTAGGTTTCTCCTCACAACAACCCTGTGAAGTAGCTTAGGCTGAGAGAGAAGTGACTGGCCCAGAGTCACCCAGCAAGTATCCTGTCTGAATGGGGATATGAACTCGGCTCTCCCCGGTCCTAGTGCAGCACTCTAACCACTACAGCACGCTGGCTCTTCATTTAGAGTATCCTGGCTGAATGGGGATTTGAACTCGGGTCTCCCCGGTCCTAGTCCTGCACTCTAAGCACTACACCACGCTCACCACGCTGGCTCCTCATTTACAATGTCTTAATTGTGAAAGAATGACAGATCTCCCTTAAATGATCAGAAGGCTCAGAAGTACCGATCTGTATCAGATCAAGGTCCCCTGGTCCAGCATTCTTGGCAAGGATAGGAACATAGCAACACATGAAGCTGCCATATACCGAGTCAGACCATTGGTCTATCGAGCTGAGTATTGTCTTCACAGAGTGGCAGCGGCTTCTCCAGGATTGCAGGCAGGAATCTCTCTTGGAGAAGGCAGGGAGCGGGAGGGCACTTGCAACCTTCTGCTCCTCCTCCATCCCCTGAGGGGAATAGCTAACAGTGCTCAGACATCAAGTCTCCCGTTCATATGCAACCAGGGTGGGCCCTGCTTCGCTAAGGGGACAAGTCATGCTTGCTGCCACAAGACCCAGCTCCTGCTTGAGTGTCATGAATAGCGTCCAGTGGGAAGCTGGGTCCCTGATACAAAGAGAATCTTGAGGAGTGGAGGGGAGAGAATTGTTTGGGTTTTGGCAGTTGGCCTTCTGAGGTAGCTCTGGAGGGCTTGTCTGAGGAGAAAAGCCTTTGTCGATGCGGCAGCTGTGTCTGGGAGGAGCCCTTGACGTGAAGCCAGATGGGGCGGGTAGCATAAGGCAGCAGATTTTCGAGGCCCCAAGAGGGCCCCAAGATGTCCCCCACCCCCCGTGGCCCTACTATTGAAGCATCTCTTCAAGAGGGGCATGCATCACTTGATGGAGGAGAGGTCTCTCAAGGGCTGCTAGTGGGAGGGCGGGCTATAGGCCACCTCCAGGCTGATGGGCAGGATGCCTCTGAGTCCCAGTGTTTGGCAGGGGAGTAAGAGCAGGAGAGAGGCCGTGCCCTCAACTGCAGCCTGTGGGCTTCCATTGGCATGTGGGAGGCCACTGTGTGAAAGAGGATGCTGGACTAGATGGGCTCCCTTGGGCCTCAGCCAGCAGGGCTGTTGCGATGTTCTTAGGACTGTTCTGAGCCTTGGAATCCTGAGCGCTGGGATAGCGTAGGGGTTAGAGTGGCGAGGATAGAGACCGGGGGTACCCGAGTTCGAATCCCCATTCAACCTTTTCGGGATTATTCCTTCTTTCAAAAATTTAGACCCCGCCCCTCCAGTACACTAGGGCTCGGGCCAGCTCACAGCAATACGACACATATCAGAGACGAGAAAAAACAAGAACATTAACCAAACGGAGGAAACAAATCCATCGTCAGGTTCTAAAGCACAATCACTATCAAGTTCACGTCCTTTGAAAAGCTAAAAAACGGAAATGATAACAACTCAAAACTAAAGAACCTCCCAGACATAACCCAAGAGGGGGCCTTAAAAAGCCTCCTTAAAAAGAGGTTTGTTAAAAACACTGAGGGAGGGAGGGAGGGAGCGTGGGAAGCTCTTCAGCCAGGGCTTCAGCCAGGGCCTTCCAATGCCGAGGGGCAACAAGCGAAAAGGCCCTGTCCCTAGTCCCCACAACGAGGATCTCTGTTAGTAGCGGGGCCATGAGCGAGCAGAGCAGGGCCTGAGACGATGAACGGGGAGGGCCCTGGAAAATTAATATGGGCAAATGCGCTCCGACAGCTTCCCCGGCCCCAAGCTCTGTAGAGTCTTGAAGGTGTGACTCAGAGTGCTCTGAGTGGGGCACACCTCTGGGAGCGCCAGTGGGGCAGGAGAAACGTTCGTGGGCGGGCGTGGGGGGGACTGCAGGAGCCATCTCGCCGTCCCCCTGGCCTCCTCCAACCCCGGCAAAGGAGGTCGTGTACAAACTCAATATCTCTCATCTAATATTCCATGCATTCATCTATAGTTGAGTGGGGCTAATCACTCTTGCGTGGTCGCCTGTTTTAAAAAGCAAAACCAAAAGCAGAAACTCTGCAGTCCACTGAAAGTCAAGTGTACATTATTCCTTTCTTTTGTTCTTTATGACATGTATAGCCCGCTCTTCCTCCAAGGAGCCCAGAGCGGTGTACTACAGACTTAGGTTTCTCCTCACAACAACCCTGTGAAGTAGCTTAGGCTGAGAGAGAAGTGACTGGCCCAGAGTCACCCAGCAAGTATCCTGTCTGAATGGGGATATGAACTCGGCTCTCCCCGGTCCTAGTGCAGCACTCTAACCACTACAGCACGCTGGCTCTTCATTTAGAGTATCCAGGCTGAATGGGGATTTGAACTCGGGTCTCCCCGGTCCTAATCCTGCACTCTAAGCACTACAGCACGCTCACCACGCTGGCTCCTCATTTACAATGTCTTAATTGTGAAAGAATGACAGATCTCCCTTAAATGATCAGAAGGCTCAGAAGTACCGCTCTGTATCAGATCAAGGTCCCCTGGTCCAGCATTCTTGGCAAGGATAGGAACATAGCAACACATGAAGCTGCCATATACCGAGTCAGACCATTGGTCTATCGAGCTGAGTATTGTCTTCACAGAGTGGCAGCGGCTTCTCCAGGATTGCAGGCAGGAATCTCTCTTGGAGAAGGCAGGGAGCGGGAGGGCACTTGCAACCTTCTGCTCCTCCTCCATCCCCTGAGGGGAATAGCTAACAGTGCTCAGACATCAAGTCTCCCGTTCATATGCAACCAGGGTGGGCCCTGCTTCGCTAAGGGGACAAGTCATGCTTGCTGCCACAAGACCCAGCTCCTGCTTGAGTGTCATGAATAGCGTCCAGTGGGAAGCAGGGTCCCTGATACAAAGAGAATCTTGAGGAGTGGAGGGGAGAGAATTGTTTGGGTTTTGGCAGTTGGCCTTCTGAGGTCGCTCTGGAGGGCTTGTCTGAGGAGAAAAGCCTTTGTCGATGCGGCAGCTGTGTCTGGGAGGAGCCCTTGACATGAAGCCAGATGGGGCGGTAGCATAAGGCAGCAGATTTTGGAGGCCCCAAGAGGGCCCCAAGATGCCCCCCACCCCCCGTGGCCCTACTATTGAAGCATCTCTTCAAGAGGGGCATGCATCACTTGATGGAGGAGAGGTCTCTCAAGGGCTGCTAGTGGGAGGGCGGGCTATAGGCCACCTCCAGGCTGAAGGGCAGGATGCCTCTGAGTCCCAGTTTTTGGCAGGGGAGTAAGAGCAGGAGAGAGGCCGTGCCCTCAACTGCAGCCTGTGGGCTTCCATTGGCATGTGGGAGGCCACTGTGTGAAAGAGGATGCTGGACTAGATGGGCTCCCTTGGGCCTCAGCCAGCAGGGCTGTTGCGATGTTCTTAGGACTGTTCTGAGCCTTGGAATCCTGAGCGCTGGGATAGCGTAGGGGTTAGAGTGGCGAGGATAGAGACCGGGGGTACCCGAGTTCGAATCCCCATTCAACCTTTTCGGGATTATTCCTTCTTTCAAAAATTTAGTCCCCGCCCCTCCAGTACACTACGGCTCGGGCCAGCTCACAGCAATACGACACATATCAGAGACGAGAAAAAACAAGAACATTAACCAAACGGAGGAAACAAATCCATCGTCAGGTTCAAAAGCACAATCACTATCAAGTTCACGTCCTTTGAAAAGCTAAAAAACGGAAATGATAACAACTCAAAACTAAAGAACCTCCCAGACATAACCCAAGAGGGGGCCTTAAAAAGCTTCCTTAAAAAGTGGTTTGTTAAAAACACTGAGGGAGGGAGGGAGGGAGGGAGCGTGGGAAGCTCTTCAGCCAGGGCTTCAGCCAGGGCCTTCCAATGCCGAGGGGCAACAAGCGAAAAGGCCCTGTCCCTAGTCCCCACAACGAGGATCTCTGTTAGTAGCGGGGCCATGAGCGAGCAGAGCAGGGCCTGAGACGATGAACGGGGAGGGCCCTGGAAAATTAATATGGGCAAATGCGCTCCGACAGCTTCCCCGGCCCCAAGCTCTGTAGAGTCTTGAAGGTGTGACTCAGAGTGCTCTGAGTGGGGCACACCTCTGGGAGCGCCAGTGGGGCAGGAGAAACGTTCGTGGGCGGGCGGGGGGGGGGACTGCAGGAGCCATCTCGCCGTCCCCCTGGCCTCCTCCAACCCCGGCAAAGGAGGTCGTGTACAAACTCAATATCTCTCATCTAATATTCCATGCATTCATCTATAGTTGAGTGGGGCTAATCACTCTTGCGTGGTCGCCTGTTTTAAAAAGCAAAACCAAAAGCAGAAACTCTGCAGTCCACTGAAAGTCAAGTGTACATTCTTCCTTTCTTTTGTTCTTTATGACATGTATAGCCCGCTCTTCCTCCAAGGAGCCCAGAGCGGTGTACTACAGACTTAGGTTTCTCCTCACAACAACCCTGTGAAGTAGCTTAGGCTGAGAGAGAAGTGACTGGCCCAGAGTCACCCAGCAAGTATCCTGTCTGAATGGGGATATGAACTCGGCTCTCCCCGGTCCTAGTGCAGCCCTCTAACCACTACAGCACGCTGGCTCTTCATTTAGAGTATCCTGGCTGAATGGGGATTTGAACTCGGGTCTCCCCGGTCCTAATCCTGCACTCTAAGCACTACACCACGCTCACCACGCTGGCTCCTCATTTACAATGTCTTAATTGTGAAAGAATGACAGATCTCCCTTAAATGATCAGAAGGCTCAGAAGTACCGATCTGTATCAGATCAAGGTCCCCTGGTCCAGCATTCTTGGCAAGGATAGGAACATAGCAACACATGAAGCTGCCATATACCGAGTCAGACCATTGGTCTATCGAGCTGAGTATTGTCTTCACAGAGTGGCAGCGGCTTCTCCAGGATTGCAGGCAGGAATCTCTCTTGGAGAAGGCAGGGAGCGGGAGGGCACTTGCAACCTTCTGCTCCTCCTCCATCCCCTGAGGGGAATAGCTAACAGTGCTCAGACATCAAGTCTCCCGTTCATATGCAACCAGGGTGGGCCCTGCTTTGCTAAGGGGACAAGTCATGCTTGCTGCCACAAGACCCAGCTCCTGCTTGAGTGTCATGAATAGCGTCCAGTGGGAAGCAGGGTCCCTGATACAAAGAGAATCTTGAGGAGTGGAGGGGAGAGAATTGTTTGGGTTTTGGCAGTTGGCCTTCTGAGGTAGCTCTGGAGGGCTTGTCTGAGGAGAAAAGCCTTTGTCGATGCGGCAGCTGTGTCTGGGAGGAGCCCTTGACATGAAGCCAGATGGGGCGGTAGCATAAGGCAGCAGATTTTGGAGGCCCCAAGAGGGCCCCAAGATGCCCCCCACTCCCCGTGGCCCTACTATTGAAGCATCTCTTCAAGAGGGGCATGCATCACTTGATGGAGGAGAGGTCTCTCAAGGGCTGCTAGTGGGAGGGCGGGCTATAGGCCACCTCCAGGCTGAAGGGCAGGATGCCTCTGAGTCCCAGTGTTTGGCAGGGGAGTAAGAGCAGGAGAGAGGCCGTGCCCTGAACTGCAGCCTGTGGGCTTCCATTGGCATGTGGGAGGCCACTGTGTGAAAGAGGATGCTGGACTAGATGGGCTCCCTTGGGCCTGAGCCAGCAGTGCTGTTGCGATGTTCTTAGGACTGTTCTGAGCGTTGGAATCCTGAGCGCTGGGATAGCGTAGGGGTTAGAGTGGCGAGGATAGAGACCGGGGGTACCCGAGTTCGAATCCCCATTCAACCTTTTCGGGATTATTCCTTCTTTCAAAAATTTAGACCCCGCCCCTCCAGTACACTACGGCTCGGGCCAGCTCACAGCAATACGACACATATCAGAGACGAGAAAAAACAAGAACATTAACCAAACGGAGGAAACAAATCCATCGTCAGGTTCAAAAGCACAATCGCTATCAAGTTCACGTCCTTTGAAGAGCTAAAAAACGGAAATGATAACAACTCAAAACTAAAGAACCTCCCAGACATAATCCAAGAGGGGGCCTTAAAAAGCTTCCTTAAAAAGTGGTTTGTTAAAAAAACTGAGGGAGGGAGGGAGGGAGGGAGCGTGGGAAGCTCTTCAGCCAGGGCTTCAGCCAGGGCCTTCCAATGCCGAGGGGCAACAAGCGAAAAGGCCCTGTCCCTAGTCCCCACAAAGAGGATCTCTGTTAGTAGCGGGGCCATGAGCGAGCAGAGCAGGGCCTGAGACGATGAACGGGGAGGGCCCTGGAAAATTAATATGGGCAAATGCGCTCCGACAGCTTCCCCGGCCCCAAGCTCTGTAGAGTCTTGAAGGTGTGACTCAGAGTGCTCTGAGTGGGGCACACCTCTGGGAGCGCCAGTGGGGCAGGAGAAACGTTCGTGGGCGGGCGGGGGGGGACTGCAGGAGCCATCTCGCCGTCCCCCTGGCCTCCTCCAACCCCGGCAAAGGAGGTCGTGTACAACCTCAATATCTCTCATCTAATATTCCATGCATTCATCTATAGTTGAGTGGGGCTAATCACTCTTGCGTGGTCGCCTGTTTTAAAAAGCAAAACCAAAAGCAGAAACTCTGCAGTCCACTGAAAGTCAAGTGTACATTCTTCCTTTCTTTTGTTCTTTATGACATGTATAGCCCGCTCTTCCTCCAAGGAGCCCAGAGCGGTGTACTACAGACTTAGGTTTCTCCTCACAACAACCCTGTGAAGTAGCTTAGGCTGAGAGAGAAGTGACTGGCCCAGAGTCACCCAGCAAGTATCCTGTCTGAATGGGGATATGAACTCGGCTCTCCCCGGTCCTAGTGCAGCACTCTAACCACTACAGCACGCTGGCTCTTCATTTAGAGTATCCTGGCTGAATGGGGATTTGAACTCGGGTCTCCCCGGTCCTAGTCCTGCACTCTAAGCACTACACCACGCTCACCACGCTGGCTCCTCATTTACAATGTCTTAATTGTGAAAGAATGACAGATCTCCCTTAAATGATCAGAAGGCTCAGAAGTACCGATCTGTATCAGATCAAGGTCCCCTGCTCCAGCATTCTTGGCAAGGATAGGAACATAGCAACACATGAAGCTGCCATATACCGAGTCAGACCATTGGTCTATCGAGCTGAGTATTGTCTTCACAGAGTGGCAGCGGCTTCTCCAGGATTGCAGGCAGGAATCTCTCTTGGAGAAGGCAGGGAGCGGGAGGGCACTTGCAACCTTCTGCTCCTCCTCCATCCCCTGAGGGGAATAGCTAACAGTGGTCAGACATCAAGTCTCCCGTTCATATGCAACCAGGGTGGGCCCTGCTTCGCTAAGGGGACAAGTCATGCTTGCTGCCACAAGACCCAGCTCCTGCTTGAGTGTCATGAATAGCGTCCAGTGGGAAGCTGGGTCCCTGATACAAAGAGAATCTTGAGGAGTGGAGGGGAGAGAATTGTTTGGGTTTTGGCAGTTGGCCTTCTGAGGTCGCTCTGGAGGGCTTGTCTGAGGAGAAAAGCCTTTGTCGATGCGGCAGCTGTGTCTGGGAGGAGCCCTTGACATGAAGCCAGATGGGGCGGTAGCATAAGGCAGCAGATTTTGGAGGCCCCAAGAGGGCCCCAAGATGCCCCCCACCCCCCGTGGCCCTACTATTGAAGCATCTCTTCAAGAGGGGCATGCATCACTTGATGGAGGAGAGGTCTCTCAAGGGCTGCTAGTGGGAGGGCGGGCTATAGGCCACCTCCAGGCTGAAGGGCAGGATGCCTCTGAGTCCCAGTGTTTGGCAGGGGAGTAAGAGCAGGAGAGAGGCCGTGCCCTCAACTGCAGCCTGTGGGCTTCCATTGGCATGTGGGAGGCCACTGTGTGAAAGAGGATGCTGGACTAGATGGGCTCCCTTGGGCCTGAGCCAGCAGTGCTGTTGCGATGTTCTTAGGACTGTTCTGAGCGTTGGAATCCTGAGCGCTGGGATAGCGTAGGGGTTAGAGTGGCGAGGATAGAGACCGGGGGTACCCGAGTTCGAATCCCCATTCAACCTTTTCGGGATTATTCCTTCTTTCAAAAATTTAGACCCCGCCCCTCCAGTACACTACGGCTCGGGCCAGCTCACAGCAATACGACACATATCAGAGACGAGAAAAAACAAGAACATTAACCAAACGGAGGAAACAAATCCATCGTCAGGTTCAAAAGCACAATCACTATCAAGTTCACGTCCTTTGAAGAGCTAAAAAACGGAAATGATAACAACTCAAAACTAAAGAACCTCCCAGACATAACCCAAGAGGGGGCCTTAAAAAGCCTCCTTAAAAAGTGGTTTGTTAAAAAAACTGAGGGAGGGAGGGAGGGAGGGAGGGAGGGAGCGTGGGAAGCTCTTCAGCCAGGGCTTCAGCCAGGGCCTTCCAATGCCGAGGGGCAACAAGCGAAAAGGCCCTGTCCCTAGTCCCCACAACGAGGATCTCTGTTAGTAGCGGGGCCATGAGCGAGCAGAGCAGGGCCTGAGACGATGAACGGGGAGGGCCCTGGAAAATTAATATGGGCAAATGCGCTCCGACAGCTTCCCCGGCCCCAAGCTCTGTAGAGTCTTGAAGGTGTGACTCAGAGTGCTCTGAGTGGGGCACACCTCTGGGAGCGCCAGTGGGGCAGGAGAAACGTTCGTGGGCGGGCGTGGGGGGGACTGCAGGTGCCATCTCGCCGTCCCCCTGGCCTCCTCCAACCCCGGCAAAGGAGGTCGTGTACAAACTCAATATCTCTCATCTAATATTCCATGCATTCATCTATAGTTGAGTGGGGCTAATCACTCTTGCGTGGTCGCCTGTTTTAAAAAGCAAAACCAAAAGCAGAAACTCTGCAGTCCACTGAAAGTCAAGTGTACATTCTTCCTTTCTTTTGTTCTTTATGACATGTATAGCCCGCTCTTCCTCCAAGGAGCCCAGAGCGGTGTACTACAGACTTAGGTTTCTCCTCACAACAACCCTGTGAAGTAGCTTAGGCTGAGAGAGAAGTGACTGGCCCAGAGTCACCCAGCAAGTATCCTGTCTGAATGGGGATATGAACTCGGCTCTCCCCGGTCCTAGTGCAGCACTCTAACCACTACAGCACGCTGGCTCTTCATTTAGAGTATCCTGGCTGAATGGGGATTTGAACTCGGGTCTCCCCGGTCCTAATCCTGCACTCTAAGCACTACAGCACGCTCACCACGCTGGCTCCTCATTTACAATGTCTTAATTGTGAAAGAATGACAGATCTCCCTTAAATGATCAGAAGGCTCAGAAGTACCGATCTGTATCAGATCAAGGTCCCCTGGTCCAGCATTCTTGGCAAGGATAGGAACATAGCAACACATGAAGCTGCCATATACCGAGTCAGACCATTGGTCTATCGAGCTGAGTATTGTCTTCACAGAGTGGCAGCGGCTTCTCCAGGATTGCAGGCAGGAATCTCTCTTGGAGAAGGCAGGGAGCGGGAGGGCACTTGCAACCTTCTGCTCCTCCTCCATCCCCTGAGGGGAATAGCTAACAGTGCTCAGACATCAAGTCTCCCGTTCATATGCAACCAGGGTGGGCCCTGCTTCGCTAAGGGGACAAGTCATGCTTGCTGCCACAAGACCCAGCTCCTGCTTGAGTGTCATGAATAGCGTCCAGTGGGAAGCAGGGTCCCTGATACAAAGAGAATCTTGAGGAGTGGAGGGGAGAGAATTGTTTGGGTTTTGGCAGTTGGCCTTCTGAGGTCGCTCTGGAGGGCTTGTCTGAGGAGAAAAGCCTTTGTCGATGCGGCAGCTGTGTCTGGGAGGAGCCCTTGACATGAAGCCAGATGGGGCGGTAGCATAAGGCAGCAGATTTTGGAGGCCCCAAGAGGGCCCCAAGATGCCCCCCACCCCCCGTGGCCCTACTATTGAAGCATCTCTTCAAGAGGGGCATGCATCACTTGATGGAGGAGAGGTCTCTCAAGGGCTGCTAGTGGGAGGGCGGGCTATAGGCCACCTCCAGGCTGAAGGGCAGGATGCCTCTGAGTCCCAGTGTTTGGCAGGGGAGTAAGAGCAGGAGAGAGGCCGTGCCCTCAACTGCAGCCTGTGGGCTTCCATTGGCATGTGGGAGGCCACTGTGTGAAAGAGGATGCTGGACTAGATGGGCTCCCTTGGGCCTGAGCCAGCAGGGCTGTTGCGATGTTCTTAGGACTGTTCTGAGCCTTGGAATCCTGAGCGCTGGGATAGCGTAGGGGTTAGAGTGGCGAGGATAGAGACCGGGGGTACCCGAGTTCGAATCCCCATTCAACCTTTTCGGGATTATTCCTTCTTTCAAAATTTAGACCCCGCCCCTCCAGTACACTAAGGCTCAGGCCAGCTCACAGCAATACCGCACATATCAGAGACGAGAAATAACAAGAACATTAACCAAACGGAGGAAACAAATCCATCGTCAGGTTCAAAAGCACAATCACTATCAAGTTCACGTCCTTTGAAAAGCTAAAAAATGGAAATGATAACAACTCAAAACTAAAGAACCTCCCAGACATAACCCAAGAGGGGGCCTTAAAAAGCCTCCTTAAAAAGTGGTTTGTTAAAAACACTGAGGGAGGGAGGGAGGGAGGGAGCGTGGGAAGCTCTTCAGCCAGGGCTTCAGCCAGGGCCTTCCAATGCCGAGGGGCAACAAGCGAAAAGGCCCTGTCCCTAGTCCCCACAAAGAGGATCTCTGTTAGTAGCGGGGCCATGAGCGAGCAGAGCAGGGCCTGAGACGATGAACGGGGAGGGCCCTGGAAAATTAATATGGGCAAATGCGCTCCGACAGCTTCCCCGGCCCCAAGCCCTGTAGAGTCTTGAAGGTGTGACTCAGAGTGCTCTGAGTGGGGCACACCTCTGGGAGCGCCAGTGGGGCAGGAGAAACGTTCGTGGGCGGGCGGGGGGGGGGACTGCAGGAGCCATCTCGCCGTCCCCCTGGCCTCCTCCAGCCCCGGCAAAGGAGGTCGTGTACAACCTCAATATCTCTCATCTAATATTCCATGCATTCATCTATAGTTGAGTAGGGCTAATCACTCTTGCGTGGTCGCCTGTTTTAAAAAGCAAAACCAAAAGCAGAAACTCTGCAGTCCACTGAAAGTCAAGTGTACATTCTTCCTTTCTTTTGTTCTTTATGACATGTATAGCCCGCTCTTCCTCCAAGGAGCCCAGAGCGGTGTACTACATACTTAGGTTTCTCCTCGCAACAACCCTGTGAAGTAGCTTAGGCTGAGAGAGAAGCGACTGGCCCAAAGTCACCCAGCAAGTATCCTGGCTGAATGGGGATATGAACTCGGCTCTCCCCGGTCCTAGTGCAGCCCTCTAACCACTAGAGCACGCTGGCTCTTCATTTAGAGTATCATGGCTGAATGGGGATTTGAACTCGGGTCTCCCCGGTCCTAGTCCTGCACTCTAAGCACTACACCACGCTCACCACGCTGGCTCCTCATTTACAATGTCTTAATTGTGAAAGAATGACAGATCTCCCTTAAATGATCAGAAGGCTCAGAAGTACCGATCTGTATCAGATCAAGGTCCCCTCGTCCAGTATTCTTGGAAAGGATAGGAACATAGCAACACATGAAGCTGCCATATACCAAGTCAGACCATTGGTCTATCAAGCTGAGTATTGTCTTCTCAGAGTGGCAGCGGCTTCTCCAGGATTGCAGGCAGGAATCTCTCTTGGAGAAGGCAGGGAGGGCACTTGCAACCTTCAGCTCCTCCATCCCCTGAGGGGAATAGCTAACAGTGCTCACACATCAAGTCTCCCGTTCATATGCAACCAGGGAGGGCCCTGCGTCGCTAAGGGGACAAGTCATGCTTGCTGCCACAGGACCCAGCTCCTGCTTGAGTGTCATGAATAGCGTCCAGTGGGAAGCAGGCTCCCTGATACAAAGAGAATCTTGAGGAGTGGAGGGGAGAGAATTGTTTGGGTTTTGGCAGTTGGCCTTCTGAGGTAGCTCTGGAGGACTTGTCTGAGGAGAAAAGCCTTTGTCGATGCGGCAGCTGTGTCTGGGAGGAGCCCTTGACATGAAGCCAGATGGGGCGGTAGCATAAGGCAGCAGATTTTGGAGGCCCCAAGAGGGCCCCAAGATGCCCCCCACCCCCCGTGGCCCTACTTTTGAAGCATTTCTTCAAGAGTTGCATGCATCACTTGATGGAGGAGAGGTCTCTCAAGGGCTGCTAGTGGGAGGGCGGGCTATAGGCCACCTCCAGGCTGAAGGGCAGGATGCCTCTGATTCCCAGTTTTTTGCAGGGGAGTAAGAGCAGGAGAGAGGCCGTGCCCTCAACTGCAGCCTGTGGGCTTCCATTGGCATGTGGGAGGCCACTGTGTGAAAGAGGATGCTGGACTAGATGGGCTTCCTTGGGCCTGAGCCAGCTGGGCTGTTGTGATGTTCTTAGGACTGTTCTGAGCCTTGGAATCCGTAGCGCTGGGATAGCGTAGGGGTTAGAGTGGCGAGGATAGAGACCAGGGGTACCCGAGTTTGAATCCCCATTCAACCTTTTCGGGATTATTCCTTCTTTCAAAAATTTAGACCCCGCCCCTCCAGTACACTACTGCTCGGGCCAGCAAACAGCAATACGACACATATCAGAGACGAGAAAAAACAAGAACATTAACCAAACGGAGGAAACAAATCATTCGTCAGGTTCAAAACCACAATCACTATCAACTTCAAACTCTACGTCCTTTGAAAAGCTAAAAAACGGAAATGACAACAACTCAAAACTAAAGAACCTACCAGACATAACCCAACAGGGGGCCTTAAAGAACCTCGTTAAAAAGTGGTTTGTTAAAAACACTGAGGGAGGGAGGGGGCGTGGGAAGCTCTTCAGCCAGGGCCTTCCAATGCCGAGGGGCAACAAGCGAAAAGGCCCTGTCCCTAGTCCCCACAAAGAGGATCTCTGTTAGTAGCGGGGCCATGAGCGAGCAGAGCAGGGCCTGAGACGATGAACGGAGGGTCCTGGAAAATTAATAGGGGCACATGCGCTCTGACAGCTTCCCCGGCCCCAAGCCCTGTAGAGTCTTGAAGGTGTGACTCAGAGTGCTCTGAGTGGGGGACACCTCTGGGAGCACCGGGCCGCCAGTGGGGCAGGAGAAACGTTCGTGGGCGGGAGGGAACTGCAAGAGCCATCTCGCCGTCCCCCTGGCCTCCTCCAGCCCCGGGAAAGGAGGTCGTGTACAACCTCAATATCTCTCATCTAATATTCCATGCATTCATCTATAGTTGAGTGGGGCTAATCACTCTTGCGTGGTCGCCTGTTTTAAAAAGCAAAACCAAAAGCAGAAACTCTGCAGTCCACTGAAAGTCAAGTGTACATTCTTCCTTTCTTTTTTTCTTTATGACATGTATAGGCCGCTCTTCCTCCAAGGAGCCCAGAGCGGTGTACTACATACTTAGGTTTCTCCTCGCCACAACCCTGTGAAGTAGCTTAGGCTGAGAGAGAAGCGACTGGCCCAGAGTCACCCAGCAAGTATAGAAAATACGAATAAATTATTGGAAATGGAAGGTAGTCACATATGTGATGATGCATATTAACATTAAAAGAACTAATAGTACTTCGAATGTATGAGGGTGTTAAAAATGTCAATGCTAAAAGAGCTAAAAGTACTAAAAATGTAAATGCATATTATAATGATAATCCTATTACTATGTTTAAAAACAATAAAAATGCATAAAAGACATTTAAAAGGGGACATAAAATATTAGAATTTAAAAAGCATAATATAATAGAACTAAAAAAGTCAGAGTAAAAATTATATTGAACGTTAAGACCAATAAAAGGAGTGAAAGGGGAGGCGTGAGCAATTACCAAATCAAATCAGGGCTAAAAAGGCTCAGAGCCAGTCATCCGTTGGCGGATGCTGATCGCAGCTGCACAGTATCTGTCAACGCTATAAATTATGTTAGGCTTAAGGTCAGAGAGTAGCAGGGAACTGTAGAACTGTCTTGGTTGTCCCGGGATCTTGCTTAACAGTGGAAGAATGAGAGAAGCATGAATATCTCTATAGAACGAGCAGTATACAAGGACATGCTCAGTAGTTTCAATCTGCCCTGAGCCACAGGGGCATAGACGGTCTGCAAGTGGGATCCTTCTATAGCGGCCTTTTAGCACTGCTGAGGTGAGGCCCATGGCAGCGAGCCAAGGTTAACACCCTTCTGTGGTTTGGGACCCCCAATTGACTGAGATATACTGCAGGAGAAGCAGAATATCTAAGCCCATCACTGATATAAAATTTTGGGACACTGCTGAGATCAGTTTGGTGCTCAGTGTCTGTAATGCGCTGCTTGATGGTTGCTTTTGCCTTATCATAGCTCATGCTGAGCATGGTCAGGGTGGAGAGCCCCAGCAAAGCCATTTTGGCCTCAATTGTCTGTATTGAACTAGAATTGTAGTCGTTGTATAGGGTTAATGGGGCAAGGCCAATTGGGCGAGAGGATAATCTGAGCCAATAACAAAGAGTGGTCGCCCACACCCTGGCCTCAATCTTGATCAGGCCTGTTTCCAGATTGTACCCGTTCCAGAGACGCAATGTTGGGAAAGAGGCCCAACTGAGCACCATAGAGGAGCTGAGCTAGTGGCTTGGCTTTGAACAGTTCAAGTGCTGCGGGTAGATAATGGCCTCCTCTTGTCCATAGGTACTGAAGAATAGCAGAGGAGTTTCTCTGGGCATTTAAAGCCATGTGTTCTCCATGGGCTTTTCTAGAGCCACCAGAGTGGAAAACTACTCCCAAGTACTTAAAATGGGTAACCTGTTCAATCTCATGACTTTCTATCCTCCAAGAGTAGATCTTGGGCCTCCTGGCAAAGGCCATAATTTTAGTTTTGTGATAGGTAATTTCGAGGCGATCCTCCTTACAGTGCAGCAACAAGGCCCTCAGTGCTCTTCTAAGGCTGACGGGGGTCCTTGAGAAGATAGCTGCATCATCTGCATATAACAATATGGCAATGTGTCTCCTCACAAGTTTTGGAGGGTGAAAATCAGGATTGCTAAGCTGGCCCACCATAGAATTAATGTAGAAGTTAAGTAGAATTAGGGCCAAGATACATCCTTTTTCAAAGCCTTTCTGAGTTAGAACAACCCTTGTGAGGTGGCCTTGTGGACTACATCTCACCTTGAGTGAGGTGTCTATATGCAGGGTGTGGAGGAGATATAGCAGATGCCGGTCAATGGAGGAGGCCTCCAACTTCTCCCATAGTTTAACACGTGAAATAGAATCGAATGCTGACTTGAGATCAATTAAGGCGGCATAAAGGGAGGTCGTCCTGCAGGAGGAATATTTCTCTATCTGGTGCCATAGGACTAGGCACTGATTGATGGTGGATAACCCTTCCCTAAAGCCTGCTTGTTCCTCAGCAAGGAGATTTTCCTGTTCCAGCCAATCTCTAAGTTTCCGGTATAGGTGTCTCGCATAGAGTTTGCTGATGGTATTGAGCAAACGAATGGGTCTATAATTGGCGGGATCGTCCTTCTTGACCTTTTTAAATATGAGGACAATGATCGCTACTCCCCAGTCCTTGGGAATTTGGCCATTCATACTGATATAGATAAAAAGTGATGCCAGGATGGGAGGGCACCAGTCCGGATTGTTTTTAACAGCCTCCGGAGGAATGAGGACATCTCCTGGAGCCTTTCCCAGTCTTAGTTGGGTGTCTAGACTGCGGATCTCTGAAGCTGACACCGGAGACCATGCTGGGGTATCCTCAATGGCACAGGAGGGACTTTTGCAGACTACGACAGGGTCTTTGTATAAATCTTGAAAGTGTTTCTCCCAGATCTCTGGATGGATATGACAGTCCAAGTGATTTGGGCCATACCTGGGAGAGTTCTTTATTAGATGCCAGAACATAGCAGAGTCTTTGGATCTAACGGCCTGAATGAGTCTTATCCAAGCCTCTTTCATGGCCTCTTTTTTCTTACGAGTCAGAAGAATTTTATACTGCCTTTTCTGCACAGCCCACAGTTCTGAGCCAGATTTGTAATCTCGATAGGTATTGGCAAGGGCTTTTTTGGCAATGACATCAAAACTTATCAAACTATTGCTTGGAGGCTGGTTGATGCTGTGTATGAGGCTCACGGTTCTTACGAGAGAGGAGCTGCTGTAATTCCTGGACTAGGGCCTTATAGGACTCCAGAGGTGCATAGATGGGGTCGCTGTTAAGTAAGGAGGATTGGATACACTGCAGGTGGTCAGAGGCAAGTAGCTCTCTCAGTGCTTGATCCAGATGCGGTGTCCATTTTGCCGAGTTGTTAACCCCTTGCTGGGTCCTAGCTGAGAATTGGGCAAAAGCCTGTGTTAGAGCCTCTATTTGTCTTCCAATTTGGTATAAACACCCTAGAATTAAAAGCAAACCTTCTGGAGAGATAAGACAGGCATCGCTCAACTGCTGGGTAACAAGGTCAGACTGGGAGTGAGGTGCTTTCCCAACTGTAGAGCTTTGGCCCCCATGGCTTGGAGAGATTCCCTCCTGATTCCTCCGTTGAGACGATCTTGAGGTGGATTGTTTGCTATGTGTCTCCCGGTGAGTCTGCCTGTCAGTGGGGGTGGGGGCTTCCGAGGTCAGGGCTGTGAATCTGTTCTTGGTACTCACAGCAAAAGAGTCTTCTGGCACTGCCTCAGTTGGGGGGAGGAAGTTTTCAATCCTTAGCTGTTTCTTCTTCCTTGATTTCCCCCCTTCTTCCTTTGAGGGGGGGGCTCTTGCTGCTGGGACTCCTCAGTAGTCTTTTTCTCCCCCTGGATGGGATCAACCCCTTCAGTGGCATGCCTGGGGAGGGGGAATGCCCAGGTACAGGCAGAAGCTTGATGATTAGGTTGTTAGCCCATCACTATCTTGCCCTGCCTCCCCTAATATCTTTGTTTAACATATAAAAATTGAGCAGAAATTTTCCCAGTCTCTATAACTTCAAGCTTTCCCTTTCCCTTTTCCAACTGTTCATAAATATTTACGGATCCCGTTCTATTGTACATTGACAGTAGGTTCTTTATCTTTGAATGTAATATATTTATCTTTCCCAGTGTTCCCTTTTTAATACTATTCATCTGAGATATGCATTCCCCCCCTTATAACAGCCTTCATAGCATCCCATCTTATAGTTAATGGCGTTTGCTCCATATCATTTTCATGGAAAAAATTGTTTAATGTTTGAGCTAACTGTTGTTTTGCTATTGAATTATTAAATAATACATGATTAAGCTGTTAAAAATGAAACATTTTTGTAAATGGAACATTCTCCTCCAATTTAAGTTCAAAAATCCCCAGGGCATGATCTCTTATAAGTATAGGTGCAATTTCTCCTTGCTGAAATTGATTTTAAAAGCTTCTGGAAGCCCATATATAATCTATCGTAGAATATTGATGTCTACCCAGAAAAAAGGTAAATCCTCTAGCTGAAGGATTCATAACTCCCCACGTATCTACTAGCTCATTCGATTGCATTAGTTTCTGGAGATTCTTATAAAGTAAAGATTGTTTTTTGAAAATAATTTTGGTTCCCCCAGTTAGCACCATTGCATCAACATTTAAATCTCCTCCTAAAACTATATTTCCCCCACGAAATTTACTTAATTGTTTCATAGTTTTCTGTATAAATCCAATCTGGCCCTGGTTAGGGGCATATATAGAAACTAATGTTATATTTTTATTATCTCATTCCCCCTTAATAAATATAAACCTCCCATCACTATCCTTCTGAATCTTTTTAACCTTAAATTGTAAGCTAGCTTTAAATAAAATAGCCACGGCCACCCCTCTTGACTTGCTAGTCCCTGTCGCAAAACACCGCTGATCAAAATACCTATCTTTAATTATATTTGTCTTATAAGTTTCTTGTAACATAACCACAGATGGATTAAAAGATTGTATATATTTACTAATTCTAGCTGTCTTAATAGGATCACCTAGTCCTCTAACATTCAGTGAAACCACAATACATTGATCACCCATTCAAATCTCTACGGTCTACATAATAATTCAGCACAGCTTCCAAAACCAACAGTTTCACCAAACAGCCTAATATATCTTGAGTTACTTTTATACTTAATTTTTTTAAAAAATGTTCTTTCACATATTTTATATCCCCTCCCTCCCTTCCCTCCCCAACTTGCTTGGACTATAGCGAGCTCTCACAGAGGGTCCTAAACAAAAGGAAATCCTCTTCAAGGTCCAAGTGGGTGGGGGCAGCATACCAAAGCAAAGCTTCCCCTCCTCTTCAGCCCAATGCATTAATACAATATTCCAAATCATTTAGCCAATCTCTATTCATTATCCTAGGAAACGCTCCTTCCACTAATACCACTATTATTATTATTATTATTATTATTATTATTATCTACTTATACACATGACACTCATTGCAAAGACCATACTGTAGAAAAACAAGAAATAATTCACTTGTCATATCCTTTGAAAACTATCCAGTCTCTTCCCAGCTTCCAAGGCCGTCTTCTTAATTGCCTCCAGATGTGCCTCTAAGTTCAGCCAAGACCTTCTTCATATAACTCAGAGTTGAAACAATCTCTCTTCCTTGTGACTTAAAGACAATTAACTTAAAAGGGAACCCCCATTTATAACGAATTCCCTTTTTTACTAATTGTTCCATGAGTGGTTTGAAGTCTCTCCTCTTCTGGAGTGCAGCCATGCTAATGTCTTGAAACATTTTAACTTTGCTTCCATCCAATTAATCTCTTCCACCTCACACACTTTCCCCATAATCCTGTCTTTTATGCCAGCATTAACAAATCTCACAATAGTGTCTCTTGGTTGCTGCAACAGCTTAGGAGAAAACACCCGGTGAGCTCATTCAATATCTTTGTCCACAATCTTTAGGTATGGCAATAGAAGATTAAGTTTACGAATGAGAAATAATAATAATAATAATAATAATAATAATAATAATAATAATAATAATAATAATAATAAAAAATAATCAATTTCTATACCGCCCTTCCAAAGAGAAATAACAAACAAATAAGATGGGTCCCTGTCCCCAAAGGGCTCACATTCTAAAAAGAAACTTAAGACACACATGAGAAACAGTCACTGGAAGTACTGTGCTAGGGGTGAATACGGCCAGTTACTCTCCCCCTGCTAAATAAAGAGAATCACCATGGTAAAAGGTGCCTCTTTGCCCAGTTAGCAGGGGATAAAATAGATCCAGTTAAATCAGCTTTCCCCATACTTTCATTCATTCCTTTTAGCTGTATTTTATTTATCCTATTGAAATCTTGGACATCAGCCAATTCTGTCTTGATTTCAGCAATATCTTTAAAAACTTTGCTTATGTCAGGTGCATTTTGCGTATCACAAGCCTTGCTAGCAGTTTGAGCAATGTCTGAAATTTGTTGAGGTCTTGGTGATGTCTGATTTTCCACTTATATTGTGCAAATATTGACCATGCAGGGGCTTCTTTTTCCATTTTTCTGCTCAGTTCTTGACTTGTTCTTTCTTGTAGGCCTGCTTTCTTTCATTGGTGTTGAATAGTTTCGCATTATGGACCATTTGAAGTGCATCTTCTTCACTGTCCTTGATATATTCTTCAAGGCCTCTTTTCTCCTCCTCTACTGTTTGATGGACTTGCAGCATTCCTCTTCCACCTGAGCTGCGAGGGAGGTATAGCCTATCTACATCACTGCGGGGGTGCAAAGCATGATTGATGGTCATGATTTTCCTGGTCTTACGATCTGGCATCTCTAGCTCTGCCTGGGTCCAGTCTATTATTCCTGCAGTGTATCTGATAACAGGTATAGCCCAGGTGTTTATGGCTTGTATGGTGTTCCCGCCATTGAGTTTGGACTTGAGGATTTTTCTAACTCTCCTGATGTATTCACTTCCTATTTTTCTTTTAACTTCAGTGTGTGCGATGTTATCAGCCTGGAGAATGCCCAAGTATTTGTAATGTTCTTTCTCTTCCAGGCTCCTGATCTTGCTTCCATTGGGTAGTTCTATTCCTTCTGTTTTTGTTATTTTCCCTCTGTTCATTATTAATGCAGCACACTTGTCTAGTCCAAACTCCATTGCTATATCGCTACTGAATATACGGACAGTGTTTAGCAATGATTCGATTTCTGACTGGGACTTTCCAGGTTATCGGTCTATAATTACTTGGAACTGCACCTTTTGCTGGGTCTTTCATGATGAGATGAGTTTTCCCAGTTGTTAGCCATTGTTCAATATCACCTCCCTGCAAAATGTGATTGAACTGTTTTGATAGTTTATGAAGGCTTGTTAGGTGTTTAAGCCAAAAGCCATGCAGTTCATCGTCGCCTGGCGCAGTCCAATTTTTAATTTTCTTTGCTCTTTCACTTATTAATTCTGGTGTTATTGTTATATCTTGCATTTGTTGGTTAAATTTTTCGACCTCTTTCATCCAGCCTACTTTTTTATTATAATCTATTGGATTGTCCCATAATTTCCCCTAGAACTGCACTGTTTCTTCTTTATTTCGTGTTTCTACATTTCTTGCAGTTTCTTCTTCTATGCTTTGGTAGAAACGTCTCTGATTCGACTGGAATTGGAGATTCTGCCTGTGTTGTGTGATTCTGGCTTCGTATCTGCTAATCTTCTTTGACACTGCTGTTATTTGTTGCTTTATTATTTCCAGGACTTCTCTAATTTTCCTTGAATTGAGGTGGTATTTTTGGATCAGATACTGTTTGGTGTTTTCATTCTTCAGCTTCTTGTCTTTCATATCTTTCAATTTACTAGCATCTGATCTAAGCCTGGAGATTTTATTTTCTAATTGAATCTTCCATTTAGGTGATGTACTGCTTTCTTTTTTGACAGGTCCACTGATCTTATATCTGAGCTCTTGTGTTGTTATTGTTGCTGCACTGTACATTAGTTGGTTTGTTTCTTGCAAATTACTGGTTGTTATTTCTGCAAGTGCTGCATTGACATCTTTTAATGCCTGAGCAAGTTGTTTTTTGGCAACTGTTTTTAGAGCTGGAAGTCGACCCCTGGTGGTTGTTTGCTTCATGTGCTCAGTTATTTTTTGCTTTAGTTCTTGTTGCTTTTCTGTTAAATGGCATTCAGGTTTTTGAGGTGAAGGAAAAGGGGAGGTTGCCTGGTTTTGATTTTGAAACAGTTCAGCAACAGTGGCATCCTCAATTTCCAACACCTCCTCCACTTGCTCCTGAGCAACTTCTTCAATTGGTGGTAATTCTTCTTCCATATCTTGAGCCTGTGTTGCTCTTTGCAGTTCTTCCAGCTCAACTCCTGTGAATACTTTATTTCTTATTATGAATCTTCTCTGGTCTGCTAGCCTTTGTTCTGTTATTTCTGTATCTGGATGCTTCTCTTTCCAAATTTGGTACATTCTTTTAAAATAACCTCTTCTAGTTGGACTAGACTTGTAATAGCAGATCATTATTTATTATTATTATTATTATTATTATTATTATTATTATTATTATTATTATTATTATTAAATTCAATTTCTATACCGCCCTTCCAAAAATGGCTCAGGGCGCTTTACACAGAGAAATAACAAATAAGATGGAACCCTCTCCCCAAAGGGCTCACAATCTAAAAAGAAACGTAGGATAGATACCAGCAACAGTCACTGGAGGTACTGTGCTGGGGGTGGATAGGGCCAGTTACTCTCCCCCTGCTAAATAAAGAGAATCACGACGTTAAAAGGTGCCTCTTTGCCAAGGTAGCGGGGCACTGGCAAAGCAGGGTTAGCTGTTAGCAGTAATTCCCTTTCCTTTTCACTGTACATCTGTCCCAGACATTCTAATACTATAAATTCTTGGCTTCAAACAGAGCTCTGGCAAAATTAAGCAGGCTAAAGCTGAATAATAGGCTTGGTTGGAGAGAGAGCAACAGGCTCAGCATGCCATCTTCCCCAGTGGCTAGCCACAAACCCCATGGGTCAAAGAATTATTGCCTTTGGTTCCCCAAGAGCTCCCTAAACTCAGCCAAGGACTCAAACTGGGGAAAGCAGTGGCCTTTGTGGTAGACAACATCTTTGGATGCCACACAGCTCTCAGCCAGGGCCCTGGCAGTTGATGTTATGGTCTGATGCCTTCTGTGTCTAAAGAACTGGAAGATGGATCAGAAATCTCTCTTCAGTCTAGTTTATTCAGCCTTCGAGGGCGGTAAGTGTTTTGGTGAGGTCTTGGAACCTGTCCTGGTAGAAACCAAGGAGAATAAGAAAATAATGCAGATCTCTTCCACCAAGGAAGAATGTTTCAAAGGGACCAAAACTAATTTTTATTTTTGTCAGAACAAACAGGACAGGTTTTCTTGGGCCAGGTACAGATTTGCCCCACGAGACTATTTCTCAAGTAGAAATTTCCAGACCACCCAGTCCAATAAGGCTAGATTCAAACTCTCAGTGACTACACATTAGACATGAACATGGGGGAAAGCTCCAAGAATTTGCCTGCACCTGGCAGCAAATGTCATCTGATGCCTGGATTCACCAGACCATCTCTCACTATTATGTTCCAGATTTTTGGTCCCAGCCCCTGGACAGGTCCTCCCATCCCCAAGGTGCCGGAAGAAGGGCAAGCATGTGCTAATAATGGTCCAAGCCATCCAGCATTTATTTCAGAATCAGGCCATCGAACTGGTTCTGGAAGAGGAGCACAGACGGGTTGTACTCTTCCTAGTGCCAAAGAAGAATGGGAAGTGGAGAGCCATACTGGACTTGAAGTTTGTAAACAGGTATCTAAGAAGGGATTTGGTATGGAGACACTCCGATCCATAGTAATGGCAATTCAGAAAGGGGATCTCCTGGTCTCTGTAGATCTGAAAGAGGCTTATTTCCACGCTCCCATCCATCCAAAGTATAGGAGGTCCCTGCACTTTGTGTAGAACTGTGCTGCATTTCTAGTACAAGGCTTTCCCCTTCAGACTGTCAACTGCACCATGGGTGTTTACTAAGATCATGGTGGCACTTGTGCACTTGCTGACGAAGGAGTTCACCTTTATTCATATCTAGATGACTTGTTGATCAGGTGCCCCTCCCCTCAGAAAAGTCTCAGGGATATTTAATCTACCCATTTGCCTGAGGAACCATGGCTTCCTTGTCAACACCCAGAAGAGTTCCCTCTCTCCCCAGTCCATGATTCTCCACCTAGGAGCCATCATAGATGTGTTGTGTTTCTTGTTCATGATGTTTAAAGTTAGAGTTCAGTGGCACCAGAACGATTCTCTAAGACTTCAAATTGGGGATGAGGAGGTAGTCCTCCCAGCTCACCAGAAAAAGTTGTTTCCTGATTGGCCCTGTCTTGGAGCAGGTGGGAGGAACAACCCAGCATCACTAGATACACTCCCTACCACTGAGAATGATCTTTCAGGTGAGTGCCAACAATGCAGTCAAACCTTGACTTTGATCAGAAATTTTGTGTCGACCATGACTATAACATCTGTTTCAGTACCAACAAAGTGAATTTCTTTAGTGTCGGCATTAAACTTTCAACTACTATTCAACTTTACATATCAATTGGAAGGAACAGCAGCTGCTGTGTTCTGCTTCCCACCTGGAGACCATCTTCCAGATATCTAAGACACCATTCATGTCTACTTGCAAAACTTCACCATCTAGAACTACTTCGGTGATGACACAACAAGCACTGGAAAAAGAGAAACATCCTCCTGTTGAGTCTAGAGGTGAACATTGCTACCAACTATTTCCTCAATATGATCACTGCTGGTACTGTATTGCAGGAGCATGGTACCACATGAGGGAAGTCAAAAGCCATATAGAGTTGAACTGTGGTTTCTTCCACCTGGACTGTGAATCCAGATTTCCACAACCATATTCTCTAGTGCCTACGATGGGAGATTTCATGCACCATCATTAGGAAGCTTACTCTCCACATTTTCGCTACTATCTCCCATCATCATGTAGAGAAATGTCTCCTGTGCATGAGGGCTAACAGCCTGGAGCAGCAGCTAGACAGAGACATATCAGCCACAGTTTCTGAAACCTCCAGTCCCTCAGCAAACTGAGCAAGTAAGGGAAAACATTATGCATCTTCCACATAGCTACTCTGTGACAACAGTGGCAGCTACTCTGTGACCACCAACTACCACAGCAATCCCAATAACTCCTATCACAGAATCATCTGTAGCACAACTTACCTCAGAATCATTTAGCTGGACTCTTAGTACCCTTTGTTTAGGTTTGATGTTAATATAACTTCATATTTGTACTTATTGAACCAATCTTCCCATTACTCATAAACATTTTACTTTTCTTCCAAAGCAATGCATCTGCCTTCTATATTGTACCACAAAATCATACAGGTATCATCTCACACTGCATGGGAGATAGCAATGGTAAACCCCTCCTGTATTCTACTAAGACAACCACAGGGCTCTGTGGTTGCCAGTAGCTGACACTGACTTGACGGCACACAAGGGCGTAGCTAGGGGAGAGGGGGGCCTGTGTTCATCCCTCTCTCTGGCGGCCCCTCAGATTGAGGGAGACAATGGAGAAAATAGGAAGGGATGGAGCTGGAGGGCCCTCAGGAGCTGGGGGCCCATGTTCTTTGAACCCTTTTGTTCAATTATAGCACACCTGACGGCACACTTTACTTTTACCTCCTAACCCAAACTGATTCTTTGCATGCTGTGCAGAACATCTCATTATATTTAAGGAAGCCAAAGCTGAAATTCCAGGACTAAACTTGCATCTATCCCAAAGAACTGTGGCAAACTACTATGGTCTTAATCTATGTTAGATGGTCAAAAGCCTGCCACTTTAAGACCAGAGTTAAGGCTATTTCATTTTGGCTCAAACGTCACAAATCTGGGGCACTGGAACACAAACCGAATGCCTAAAAAGACATGCCATGTAATCTACAATGAAGTTTTGCAATGTCACAAATTGTGCTTGCTTCCAATTTGCCCTTCACGTGCACCCATGTTTTCCCTTGGTCTTTGAGGCCCAAATCAAGATGAGGATAGTGGAGTGCCTGGCACATACCTAGTCACCCATGATGTCAGTTTGGTGCACTGAAGCCAAGTTGTAAGATAATTATTCTTCAGTCTATAAATTCTTGCCTCTCAAATGTCTTCACACAGGAATTATTCATATATTCATAGATAGCTCCTTGGAGGCATGGTAACAAAGAAAGCAGATCTCCAAAATACTTAGAGCATACTTGGCGGTAGGGTGGGCATGGGCGTAACGATAGGGGGGGGCAGGGGGGGCACGTGCCCCAGGTGCCGCTTAGTAGGGGGCGCCCAAAAGTGCCCCCACTGATCCCCTTCCTCCCCCCCCCCCCATTTTTTTACCATTTTTTGGTAAAAAATTTTGAGTCCAGGTCGGCGGCGGCACCCCTCCCCCCCCTCGGCGCAGGCGTGACTTGCTAGTCACTCTGCTTCGTTTCCTGAGCAGCAACAAGGAATCTCTTTTTCTCTAGACAAGCAGGCGCCGCGCTAATGGGACTACCACTACTTCTCTTCGGCTTGCCTCCGCCTCCTCAAGACTCCGCAGCAGCTTGCGCGCCCTTTGCTCCCGCTTACTAGCAAGGCACCTGGTGTCTTTGAGACGCCAACCGCTTTTAGTAACCTGAACTAAGGCATTAGTGCAGCGGTGCGCCAGACTTCCTCTCTGCTGCTTTCCTATCACTAGGCGGGATGGCGGTAACCACACGGTACTTTCTGGCAGCGGCCGTGACTTTTAGCCGAGCCTTGCTCCTCTGTGCGCTCTTCTCCTTGGTACGGCCCAGCTCAGGTAAGTGAGTGGACGATGCGCGTGAGAGCAGCAACTCCTGCGCGCTCTTGACTCCCCTTGGAAGCCTTCCCCTCTCTGTGAAGCTGCGGTCCTCCTAGGCACGCTTGAGCAGGACTCGGGACAGGGAGTCACTAAGACTTCTTTTTTTTCCTGCGTAGAAGAGCATAAAATTGTGCCGTGGGGGTGCAGCCTTTCCCGTGCAATCTGCCTGTAGCGATGGTAGAGTAGAGATTGTTCCCATCGTTTCCTAGGATTTGCTTGTTCATTCTTTCATTAGATGTTGGTTTTTTTTGCAATGCCGCAGTAAATTTGTTAAACTTTAGAGCTTCTCAAGGGCAGCTCTGGGGTGGGGGACAAGAGGGCAATGCGTGGGGTTGTTGTGTTTCCCCCTCCTGCAGAGCGCGCTCCCGCAAGTAACTGGCGGAGGCTTCTGAGGAGCCTTCGCTTTGGCTTCAGTAAATGCTGCTAAGGACTGAGACGCCTGTGGCGGGGCGGGGGCGGTGTTGAGACGAATACCTTTGCAATCGTTTATCTTGCAAATCAGATGGAACAGATTGGATTGGGGGGGAGGCGAAATGTGGAAGAAATCAGTCCCTCAACCTGGGCGGGCACATTTGGAAAATTTATTGCGATAGGTTTAGTCTTGCAGTGGTTTCCTTTATTGTTTTCATTAGGGGATCTGAAGCACAGCAGAATTAATCTAACTCTCGACTTCCCAATGGTGGAAAAGGCTTTGTGGTGGAGTAGGAATATTATTTGCCTCGGATTTTATTGAGGATTTAATGCTTGCTGCCTGGGAAGGCTCTGTGGCGGGCGCACTTTCCCCCAGGGTGGAGGAGCCTGCCTCGCCTTTCCCCCAGTTTGCTTTTCCGGTGCGTGTCCCCTGGCTTAGGGAGCGGGCGCGCGCGCACACACACACCCCTTCGCTCAAACAGAAGCTGAAGTTGGGAGGGGTTTCTTCTCTTCCACCACGCTCCCCGCCAGCAAGCAAGTCTTGCCTGCCTTCTTGGGTATGTTTTGGTGTTGGTGATCCTTTTTAGTGGCCACCTTTGACTTCCAGTCTCTGGGATTTGGCATGTTTGGACCTCTTCTTCTTCCTCTGCTGTGAGTTTTACAGTTATTTCAAACAGATGAAATGCATTCCACTTACTGACCATTCTTCTGCAAATCAGTTTCTTTCCACTGAAAGATTAGCTAGAAAACCAGCTAGAATTTCAAATGGGATTGTTTATGCACTGAAGAATAAGTATTGATAGCAAAAATGTATTCACAGTATGATTGTTTTCTGCTGATGAAAATGAATTGCTACTTTAAAAATAAGAAAGAAAGCAGCCTATTCATTATAGAATATTTGTTCTGATACTCTGCAATCACACTCCCAATTTATAAATAAATATGTATGTCTAGGTCATTATAGAGTCTAGAGCAGTAAGCCCCAGTTATCCAACTTCTTGCAAAACAGTATGGCTTTCAATCAAAGTTATTGATTATTGTTCCACTTTATCCAACTTTTTTGCTTTTTCAAAGAGAACTTTGGTTAGGGGTGGAAATAAAGAGAGAGTGTTTTCATTCTTATTCACATTCAAACATAATCAACAAATTGAATTAATTGCCAGAAGATGTAAGCCCCTTTCATTATTTATAATAATGTAGTATCATTGCATCATAATTCTGATGTTTGAGATACAAGCCAACTCCACAGGGTTGTTGTGAGGAAAAACCTGTCTTGGAGATGCTGCCAGGGAGGGAACCTGGAACCTCCTGATGCTCTTCCCAGAGCAGCTCCATCCCCTGAGGGGAATATTTTCCAGTGCTCACACTTCTAGTCTCCCATTCAAATGCAAACCAGGGTGGACCCTGCTTAGCTAAGGGGACCAGTCATGCTTGCTACCACAAGACCAGCTCTCCTCCTCCACAACATAGGAGTATATACTGCATGTTGGCATCTGATGTAGGAATCTGCTTATGGTGGGCAAACATGTGTTATGTATGCACAGTATGTTGGGGGGGCGGGAGTGGCGCGGCGGGGGGGGGGGCGCAATTTCAGTGCTTGCCCCGGGCACCGTTTCCCCTAGTTACGCCTCTGAGGGTGGGGCGGTGGAATAAATTGAGACCTCTTCTTTAAAAAAAAAAGCTGCATTACTGGCTGATAAATTCTATTTAATGTTATAACCAAGTTTATGAACAGCATAATATTTTGTCAGCTAATTTATTAGAAAGCTGGATTATGTTTATTGAATATTGGTGGAATAAGGCACATTCTTCGCAAGATACTGGTTGTTTGTTTTATATGTTGTGGATGTATTTACGTGTGTGTGTGTGTGTGTGTCTGTGTGTGTGTGTTAGAATTGTTGTAAAGACTATATAAAATTGTACATGGATATGAATTTGCAGACTCAGACACAGGGGCATATCTAGCAGAGAGGGGGCCTGTGTTCGTCCATCTCCCTGGCGGCCCCTCGGAGTGAGGGAGAAAATGAAGATAATAGGGAGGGGTGGAGTTTTTTGTTTTGTTTTTACACATTTTATATCGTCCTTCCTCCAAGGAGCCCAGAGCGGTGTACTAAATGCTTAAGTTTCTCCTCAGCACAACCCTGTGAAGTAGGTTAGGCTGAAGTAAGTGACTGGCCCAGAGTCACCCAGCAAGTATCATGGCTGAATGGGGATTTGTTGCAAGTTACAAGGTCTGCTTAGTATGAGAACCAAAGCATACTAAGCAGATTCTTTCCCACTGACATACATTCAGGAATACAAGATGGAGGGGACTCTTGCTCTCTTCAGCTAACATCAAAATGGTGTAGCAAGAGCTCAGTTCTTCATTAACTATATACCCTAGGTTCAATACATATATGAAATGCTTAGGTTGCTGGGTGGGCAAAAGGGATGGGGAGTGCCTGCTCAGCTGCCCGCCCACTCACTTGCACGATGGGAGATGCATGCGCCCACCCACGGGGGCCAAGGGGTGGGGGTGATGCAACAATGCAACAACCTATCCGACAAGTTGCTGCTCCGGGCAGCCACCTGGGTCTGCCTTGCAGGCCGGCTGGCCCTGCTCTTGGCTCACTGCCTGGCACATGACCCAGGCCATCAGTGCCCCTCCCCATTTGGTGCCCTAGGCAACCACCCAGTGCAGGCTTCCCCAACCTGCTGCCCTCTAGATGTTGCTGAACTACAACTCCCAGCATCCCTAGCCACAATTTATTGTGACTGGGTATGCTGGGAGTTGTAGTTCAGCAGCATCTGGAGGGCTGCAGGTTGGGGTAGCCTGACCTAGTGGACAGACCAGCCCTGGAGAGAGCTATAGGCCTGAGTGAGGCCAGCCAAGGTCTCTGCAGTTGCTGGACAGGGATCTTTTCAAGACCTGCTTGGGAGGTGCCAAGATTGAACCTGGGGTCTCAGGGCCAGCTCTTCCGAGGAAGCAAGAGATGCGTTGAATTGGGGCACAGCTTGCTGTGGGCACAGAGCGCCACCGACTGGAGTCTGGGAAGGTGCCAATGGAACTTGAAGAAAAGCAACAGGCTTTTCTGTCTCTTTCTTCTCTGCAACCAAGTGGATTCCGAAGTGGATTGCAATGCAAAGACAGACAGACTCACAGAGGTGGGGGCTGGACTCCTCCCAGCTGCCAGTGCCCTCTGCTCAGTCTGAGTCAACAAGTCATCAAGTCAAAACAAAGGGACTCTCTTTGTTTTGCAAAGGGACTCTCAAACAAACTTGACCAGAGCCACATAGAAAGAGGCTCTCCTCCTCCCCTTGCTTGCTCTCTGGGCTAGACTCTCTGTACATGCACATAGTCACTCCTCACCTCATGTGTGAGGCTCTTCAGATCAGAGTGAGGAGAAAGGAGACATGGGGAGCAAGACCACAGGCACAGTCTCATTTCAAAGAGGAAGCATCCTTTATCATTCCTATTTCAAAAACAGTAAGCAAAATGGAGGGGTGCATATGGGGGATGTTTTGTGAAATGGGGAGATACCAGGCATGAAATCACTCTGTGTCTGTGATTCTGGGGATGGCAGAGTATTGAATGCAAAACATGCAGTGCCTGTAGCATCCAGGGCAAAAATGCAAAAATGCAGTATGTTTTAGTTGCTTAATGCAGTATAATGTTCAATTTAATTTTCAGTATGATTATTTTGAGTTAATTGAGTAGAATTTACAGGCATAGGTAGGGACTATTTTTTAAAGGGTTAAAATAAGGAGCAAGGACTACTTGAGTGTTTTGCCTGCTTAATCATGAATGTATGCACAATATTGCGATTAAATGGCACAAAGAAAAAAGCCTGTGTGTGATCTTGTGTAAGTTTCAATGATGAGATAGAGGGGAGTAAGAAGGATTTTGTGAAGGTGGTTGTTCATGCTGGCCAGTGAATTGCTGTGAAATGAATACCTTACTTATATGTTATACCTTAGTTAAAAGAATATACATATGGATCTCTCTCTCTCTCTCTCTCTCTCTCTCTCTCTCTCCATTCAGTTCTGGACATGTAAAGGTAAAGTGTGCTATTGAGTTGGCGTCTGCTCCTGGTGACCACAGAGCCATGTGGTTGTCTTAGGTAGAATGCAGGAGGGGTTTACCATTGCCATCTCCCGCGCAGTATGAGATGATGCCTTTCAGCATCTTCCATGTAGCATGTGTATAAATGTGGTTTAGTGGTTAGAGTGCTGGACTAGGACTGGGGAGACCTGAGTTCAAATCCCCATTCATCCATGATACTTGCTGGGTGACTCTGGGCCAGTAAGTTCTCTCTCAGCCTAAGCTACTTCACAGGGTTGTTGTGAAAGAGAAACTCAAGTATGTAGTACACCGCTTTGGGCTCCTTGGAGGAAGAGCGGGATATAAAATGTAAATAACAACAACAACAACAAAAAACAGAGTTTAGATATCAACAGTTAACGGGGGGGGGAATTAAATGAAACAAAAAAGTACTGTGAAACCCACCCATTCTGCTGAAAACCTGGCGCCCTCCTCAAATACATCCCCCCGCCCTCTCAGTGCCCCCAGTCCGGCCCTGCTCCCTCCGCTCCAACCCGATCGCGCACTGCTGCTGGCACTGCTGTTACTGTGCATCACGTGGACCTGCCTGGTGCCTGCGTGCAGCATCCCAACCGCCTCCCGCTGGCACCTCCTCCATAGGCGTAACTATAGGGGGGCAGGGGGGGCACGTGCCCCGGGTGCCACTTTGCAGGGGGCACCAAAAAGTGCCCCCACCGATTTGCCGGAATTTTTATTTATTTATTTATTTATTTATTTATTTATTTATTTATTTAAAAAAAAATTTTTGCAGAGCACTCCCCTTCCCCCGGTCCCGGCGCCCCACCCCCCCTGGCATTGCTCATCCAGCACTGGGCGCCACGGCGTCTTTGTAGTCCAAGTCTCTGACTCTCACTCCCCGGCGCGCCCCGCCACCAGTCGCGCATGCATCGAGAGGAGGACACGCACCAGAGCAAACTTCCTGAACAACTCCCTCTTCTGAACAACTTCCTGAACGCCCGAACCAGTTCCCCTTTTTGCTCATTCAAGTCCTTCCTCCCCTATAATCTAACCACGTTTTAACTGAAAAGGTTCAGGGAGGGGGAGATGGGGGGATGTGGATTAGCTGTTTCAGCCCATCAGGAAAGTCTAAACCTCCACCGATTTAATAAACCAGACTGAAAATCAGATGAACAGAGAATGTTTTAATGAAAGGTGGTATATAAATTTAACAATAAGTAAAACTATCATTAGGAGCAATTAGCGATTACTTAAACATTGGTGCTGCCAAGCAATTTGCAAATAAAACTTGAAGCCCTTTGAAAATAAGCTGGAATTAATTGTAGGTTGGGCAGGGGGTGAAAGTATATACTTCTACACATTTATTGTTAAATTTATATACCACCTTTCATTAAAAACAACCCCAAAGTGGTTTGGTTTTAGTCATGGATTTTAATTTTAATTGCTCTTTTTGTCAATGTGATGAAGATTAGTTAAATCTGAGTAGTCTTAGGCAACCAATGATTACTTAAACCCATGTTTAAGTAATCACTTAAATGCCATTTCATTTTTTATTGTCATAAATACTCTCCAACCAATTTAAATAGCAAAGGTGTATATTATCGCTTTATTCAATTGCAGGGAATCTCAAAAAAGCAGGATTTGCAACTAAGGCAGTGCATATCTTCTCTAAAATGGCCCTTTTATAGTTTTTCTAACTTTGAAATCGTAACATAAAACAAAGCATAAATGCATAAATGCTTCCCCCTCCATTTGAAACCTTTTCTGGTGTAAATAGCGCGCGGTTTTGGAAAAGGGGAGTCTTTCTTTAACAGCGGGAGAATAAGGAGTCTTTAGCACTATCACCCTAGTCCCTCGAATTACTTTGGAGTCCTTGGTTTTCGTTTTGTTAAAATACAGTCACTCACAAGGGAAAGTCAGGAACAGAGCCAGGGCGTGAGGGAGAGGCATCATCATCATCATCATCATCATCATCGTCATCATCATCATCATCGCATCATAATTCTGATGTTTGAGATACAAGCCAACTTCACAGGGTTGTTGTGAGGAAAAACTTAAGTATGTAGTGCATTTTGAAATTTCTGGTAGTGTTTGTAATTTGTTAAATTTTTAAAATAAAAGTTTTCTGAAACATGTGTGTCAGTCAGATGTATGTTGGGGACACGGCGGGGGGGGGGGGGCAATTTCAGTGCTTGCCCCGGGCGCCGTTTCCCCTAGTTACGCCTCTGGCCTCCTCCGTCTTCCTGCGCTCCAGGCGCTGTGCTTGCTGTGACTCCCCTCTGAGCTTGTTGTGGGCATTTTGGGGGAAAGGTTGAAACAACAAGCAGCAGCCACCAACCAAACCAGTTCTCTAGCCTGTGTTGTTTTCCTGCGTGCGGGTCCAACTGTTCCCCTTTCCCTGCTCTTGAGGGAGGATGGAGCTGCCTGAGCATATGATATCAGACAGAGTGAAAAGCTGTGGAGAAGCTGCACCCTGAAAGGAGTGGAAACAGGTTTCCCTTTCCCTGCTCGAGGGAAGAGCTGCCTGCCTCCGCATCTTATATCAGCGTAAACAATTAGCAGTCTGACATTTACTCAACTAAGTTCACTTCAGCTAAGGTTGAAACCTTAGTATAATTATCCCAACCTGATCCATTTGTTTGTTTTCCTGGCTGTCCGTGGTATCCTCAAAAGTCTTCTCCAGGACCAAAGTTCAAAAGTGTCAATGCTTTTTCTATCTTGCTTCTTCAAAGTCCATATATAGTATATACATATATATGTATATTATATCTATACACCATTATATATATATATATATAGAGAGAGAGAGAGCGAGCGTGTTGTGTAGTGGTTAGAGTGCTGGACTAGGACCGGGGAGACCTGAGTTCAAATCCCCATTCAGACAGGATACTTGCTGGGTGACTCTGGGCCAGTCGCTTCTCTCTCAGCCTAACCTACTTCACAGGGTTGTTGTGAGGAGAAACCTAAGTATGTAGTACACCACTCTGGGCTCCTTGGAGGAAGAGTGGGATATAAATGCAAAATAAAATAATAATAATAATAATAATAATTATTATTATTATTATTATATACAATGTTATGTACATAATTACATAAAATCTTTGTGTATTAAATTTTGAATACACACTAATTGTATTTCGGATTTTTATTTTTCACGATAACTAAGGGCGCTCAACAGAGTGTTGCATCTGGCCGCCAGATCCCCTAGAGCCGGCCCTGCTTCTTCTGCACGCAAAGCAAGTGTGTCTGACCATTGAGCTGCAGCCCTGAATGTCATTGGCAGTGAGGCACTGAATTGTCCCTACCCAGGGATTGTAGTGTCTAAGCTTCTTTATCCAAAACAAGATCAGAGTTGTGCTAACATTCACACGTGTGGGCTTTTATCCCCTCCACGCCCAGTTCTTTGGGTTCTCAGCAGTTTTGTGTTCTGGGGCATGTGTATGTGTGTGCGCGCACACACGTGCTTTGATTTTTGACTACAATTGGCCACTAAGTTGAATGGCAAGAGTTTTTTTACCCAGATGTGGATATATTTTATGGTATGGCATTAATCAAACTGAAAAGAACAACACCCCAAACTATCTCAGCCCACTATACACTTCCCCACCCCCACTGCCTTCTTTAATTTTGCAGGGGAAATCTGGTCTCCCTCTCTCTTTTTAGATATTCATGATAAACCTGAAACGTCGGAAAGACAGGCGGGATTGAATGTTGCGAACCTTGCACGAGCAGGAAATTGCTGTCAAGCTGGTAGAAGCTGTGGATGGAAAGTGAGTCTTGATCTGCCTCCTATGACTGTGGAAGGCTTAAACATCGTCTGGCACGATGCTTGAACCTCGACAACAGAACTATTTTTGATATGGTGAATTTGATGGATGGCAGGGCATGAAAGATATCTTTGAGGCAGTCTCTGTCACACTATCTGCCTGGAAATGCTTGTGGACTATGCAAAACACTGCAAGGCCTTTTTGAGCCTGACACACTCATCCACAGAGGAAGCTTCCTGCTAAATTTCTGCATAATTCATCAGCTCTGGCTTTGCTGTCTTCCATTCTACCTCCACTGAGGATAGGTATTCTGCCACTTCTCTGCATTGGGCATGACTGGATTGTTGTTCAGTTGTTCTTAATGCAGCAGAATTAATTGCCCTTATACAAGGATGCCTGATGCTGGTCAACATGACACCCTGCTTTGGATTTCCCTCCTTCTAGTCAGTGGAAACACCAGATTAGTGACTAATACAGATACCCAGAGCTGCTGAGGGCATCTGAATGCATGAAGCCGCTTTCTTCTGAACATTAGAAAGCTACCTTATACAAGCCAGACCATTGGTCGATCCATATCTATCTATCTGTATATATAATTCTCTAAGGCGTACCTGTGGCTAATCCCATGTGTGGCAGCTCTCGTGAGAATTCGCAAGCAGAAGCCTATGAGACCATGGTGATTGGGCAGTGGGGATTCTATATGCAGATAGAGAGGAGGAGACTGTCACGGTTTAAGTCAGTTGGAAAATACACGCACACAAACACACACACACACATACACACACACGACCTGCAAGTAATTTTGCCCTACTGGAGGCTATCCTGACTAAGTTTATTAGATGCATTTTGCAGGTACCGTGTTGTGCTCCAAATGCTGTCATCAGAAGAGAAGTTGGGCTTATTAGGCTGGAATCCTTATACTGGTGCTGTATCTTTAGATTTTGGTTAAAACTGAGTTTTGGACAGGTGTGTTTAGCCTCTTTGGCTATGAATGATGGTTTTAATTTGAGCTGGAAACGAGCTATGTTAAGTAAATTTTCTTTTTTTGGCCTCTCTGTAGAGGATTTGCATACTGTAGGAATTGAGCAAGCCAGGAAGTTAGTTAAGCAACGTGACCTGAATATAGAAGTTCAACAAGAAGGTGCATGGATCAAGCAGGGTTTATACTTGGGGAGTCAAGCTATTAAACCAGCTAAGTACTTTGATGTGGTGCTTGTCCCTAAATTTAGACAAGCCCTCACTTTAGCGCGTTTAAATGTTCTTCCAACAGCAGTATTGGATGGCAGGTTTAAGGGAGTTCCGCTATTTTTATGACTTTGCCCATGTGGCAAAGGGGTTATAGAATTCACCTTGCATGTTATCCTTTATTGTGATTTTTATAGTGAACCCTGCTTAAGACTTATATCTCCTATGTTAGATAATTTGCCCGGCTGGTCTGATGAATTTTATTTAAATTATCTTTTAACTAATGTGGACACTGATATTATCTCTGTTATGGCCAGGTTTTGTTATATTATTTGTAAAATTTGTCCTGGTTTATTGTAAACGTTTGCTGGTCAATGACCAAATAAACTTCTCTCTCTCTCTCTCTCTCTCTCTCTCTCTCTCTCTCTCTCTCTCTCTCTCTCTCTCTCTGGGCAGGGGTCTGCAAAGAGAGGAGTCATGAGGGATGAAAGAACCCCTTCAGGAGAAGGAGGCTGCCACTGTGTGAATTAGATGAGGAAACAAGATGAACAAGATCTGAAACAAGATCTGTTAACTCAGAGAGGGAGAGGGAGGAGGAGAAGAAAGACAGGAGAAGAGTGAGTGGAGTAGAGAGAAAGAGAGAAAAAGAGGGGAAGGGGAGAGAGAAAGAAGGAAGGGTGAGGGATGGGCCTGAGCCTGTCAGCGGCCTGAGGGGAATGAGCAGCCATGGTGGTGGCAGCAGCGAGGAAGGGCCTGGTCAACCACTGCTGCTGCAGCTCCTGTTGGGAGGAGCAGGAGTGGGGCTTGGATGAGGGTGGGGAGGTCTCTGGGAATAGGGGGCTGCAGCTTGGCCAATAGGTGCCACAATGCTGCAGCCATGACCAAGAGGGTTGAGGGGGGTGGAGTAAAGGGACGGAGGAGTGACCAGGAGAGGTAAGAGGGATGGAAGCAATGGGATGCAGGAGGAGGAGCAGGAGTGTGGCTCAGGTGAGGGTGGAGAGATCTGAGGTCTTCTGCATGGGTTAAGCTAGTATCTATATTATTAATTCTCCAAGTGTGGAGACTTGGTAGAAAGGAGGCGATTGGCTGACAGAGAGGGAGAGAGTTCCGGAGCAGCAGGGAGTTTTGAGGGGTGGCTGGAAAGCAGTTTGACAGTTGGCTTGGGGGTGCCGTGAAGCAGCAGGGAGCTTGGAGGCTGGGGTGGCTTCAGGACAGTTGGCTCTGGGGGCTGCGGGTGGCATATGGTTGGCTGAGCTGTGCCGCGAAGCGGCAGAGAGAAGGGAGCTCAAAGGCTGTCAGGCGAGTGGGCAACAGTCCCTAGCATTGGCAGGGGGAAGCAAGAACTGTGAAACGGAGATAGAAAGACGGAGGACAGAGAGTGCAGGTGAGAGACTTGTGGGGGGGGAGCATGGGCGCGAGAGTTGCGGGGGGAGAGCACTCGCGATTGTGGCAGGTGGAGAGAGCGGGCGCGAAAGTTGGGGAGAGAGCAGGTGCGAGAGTTGCAGTGGGGAGAGCGGGTGCGAGAGTTGCAGTGGGGGAGAGCGGGCGCGAGAGTTGCAGTGGGGGAGAGCGGGCACGAGAGTTGCGGGGGGAGAGCGGGCGCGAGAGTTGCGGGGGGAGAGTGGGCGCAAGAGTTGCGGGGGGAGAGTGGGCGTGAGAGTTGCGGGGGGAGAGTGGGCGCGAGAGTTGCGGGGGGAGAGCGGGTGTGAGAGTTGCGGTGGCGGCGAGAGCGGGCGCGAGAGTTGTGGGGGTGGGATGCCATAGGCTCAGTGCAAGGTTAGCTAGTAAATACATTAAGATTCCCCTTATAAACAAAACACACACCAAATGAGCTAAGTGCAGCTTTCAGTTTGTCCACTAGGTGTCACAATTGAATTACCACATAACGGCTGGTTTCCCTCCCGATCTCTGTGGGTGAAGTTTGTCCAGGATTTTATTCTACCTTGGTCTTGTGAGTGGCTACAGAGTCATCCTGTAGTTTGTGCAGGTCGGTATCCTGCTTGCTTTTGCCCCTAGTGGGGAGAGTCAGTCTACCGAGGTGATCCACCAAGTGAGTACACCTAAGGGACCCACAGTCATATCAAGACATTACAAAAAGAAGATGAGGGGAAGTAGCATATGGGGCAGAGATCTTGAGGGGAAGGAGGACAGAAGTGGAACGAAGGCCTAATGAAAAGGCATGACAACACCTCAGCCGGCCTAAGGGCAAAAGGTGCTGACAGAGGGACAGAGACACGAGCAGTGATTTGTCAGGGAGGTTGTTGGAGAGGCAGAGGAAGGCGATGGACCAGACACAGACATCGGAGACAGTATGATTGATACATTGTGTAAAACCCAGCTTGTGGTGCCAGATCTCCAAGCCCACAATTCTATCGGCAAACACCATAAATGCTTGACGTGTCTTTCTTTTGTTTGTTTGTGATGGCCTGCATTGGGAGGGGGACGTGAATTGGAGTTAATTTGTGGTGAATCGGAGTCTTGAACTGGAGAGGCCAGGGGTGAAAACCCCACTCAGCATGAAGCTCAGAAGATGACCTCTTAGGACCAGCTAGCTCATAAGTTTGTGGGATGGGTAACATAGGATGAATTCCCATGTGTGCCCCCCTGAGCTTTTTGAAGGGAAAGTAGGCTACATCAGTGATGGCCTTTTGGCCACCAGGGTGGAAGTGAAGTGCTGGCCAAGCATCACTGAATATCAGCTGCTGAGTCCTGTTGAAGAAATGTGGGGGCCTGGACTCAGTGCTGGTTGCCATAGTGCTTTGGCCCAGAGAGGCTCAGTGTCACAAAGAGAGTCTCAGTGTCACAAAGGGCTGTGTGAACTGAAATGCTGGATGCTGGGAGTTGGTTGCTCTGTGGGTTGTAGGAGTGGCGTCGGGTTAGAAGTGAGAGTAGTGCTAGCTTGGCTGTAAGCTTGTTTATTGGCTTGTTTGAAATATTTGTCATTTTCTCATTTGTTGCTTACAATTCTTATATTTCTGTTCTCACATTTCTATAGAGATTGTATACAATTTGTTATTGTTCTGAAATCCTATTTTGTTACATCTATTATTATATTCTTACAATAGCTTTAGCTTTGTTTTGACATCTAGTCTGCATATATCCATTTGTTCTTTAAAAATCCTAATACCTCTTTTGTGGTATTGGATATTAGATATTATTACTTCAATGTAAAGTAAGTTGTCATGTTTTTTTAATTCTTTCATAGAGTTTTTTCTTGAGATATGTCTTCTAGTGCATACACTGAGGTAAGTAGATTTTTACTAGCCTTGGGGCAAATATGCTTCAAAATATTCTCTACAAATTCTCAGGGGTTGGAATATGAGGTGGGAAATTAAGTAATTCCTACTGAGCCTTAAAATATTAGAATATTCTACAAATAATTCTCCCTGCAGCCTCATTTGCAAAGGAAAGGGCACCTGCTAACTTTTAACAAATGCAGATAAAGTTGGTTGCCCAGCTATTATTTCCCATTATCACAGATTTAATTTGCAGATCGACTATTGATTCAGATGTGTCTGATTCTGTAAGAATTTGGCATTTTTAATTAATTAGACTTTTTATTAATCTCAGAATGTCCAGAGTCTTCATGGCGTATCACCTTCTTTTTGCAAGCTGAAATTAAAAAGCAAAATTAAACCCAACATGTAAACCACCACATTTTCTGTGCTGAAAAGGAAGGAATGACTTGCAGAAAAATGTCAGGTCACACAGATCACTAAGTGGGAATTTCATGAAGAGTCCTGGCACGGGGGAACCAAACCGAGAGTAGTGATCTGTCTAGGATTTGGCAATATGCAGGCACAGGCATTCCATTTCTTCTTCTTCCCACATTTAGAACCCCCAAACTGGCTCAAACTCCAGCTGAACATGTGCAAAACCGAGCATGCCCAGTCCAATCTGAATCTGGTCCAGACTTGAACCACACTGGGGCCCTTCAACCAAAACTGGGGTTTTGTGCACACCCCTACTGTAGAGAACTATGCAGGACCAGTTTCGTTAGTTGAAGATGAACTCCAGTGCAGCACTTCAGGAACGTCTGCAAGGTGGAGAACATCGCTTTTGGCCAAGAACTGGGGAGGAGACGAAATGTGTGCGAGTATAGATAAGCAGGCCCAGCTTAATGGGAATGCAATCTCAACATATTTGCATTGATCCCTTTGAAGTCTACCTTATGCTAAACTTAAAGGAGCAATTGGCTGGGCTGATTTACATCTTGCTAATTGTTTATTCATCAAATGTAAATAGAAAAATGAAGGTGTAAATCAACCCAGCCAATTGCTGCTTTGTAAGTTTGTAGAGCAATTGGGGCTTCTTTTGTGGGCTTTGTTTCTTTTATTCACATATAAGGTAGATTTCACCTGGACTTCAAAGGGCTCAATGCAAATGCACTCTTGCATTCCCATCAAGTCAGGCCTGACAACAACCCTGTGTGCTAGGTTAGGCTGAGAGATGAGCACATGGCCCACAGCCCCACAGTGGCTTTCATAGCTGAACTGGGATTTTGAACTCGGGTCTGCCTGGTAAGCTGTCATGTGGTGGACGTAAGAAAAAAGTAAATCAAAGCAAGAATGCACAGTACTGGTTTGATTTTCAACATACTACATTTTTAACATTTAACATTCTTCATCCAAATAACATACTGTCATACACACAGCCATCACTAGTACACACACGTAGTACAGACTTACATGCACTCAGACTTTATTTGCAATTTGTAAAGAGGGGACCAGTTCTGAATATGTTTCTTTTCTGGTTGGCTTCCTTCCTTTGTAATCCAATACAGCTTCCATCATCTCTTCCTTTTGGCCACAGGCAGGGGAGTTATTGGTCAAACTGTAGCCATGAAACTGACTGGGTGACTTTAGGCAGTTCATTCTCTTCAGCCTGACTTACCTCACAGGACTATTGTGTAGATAGAAGTGGGGAGGGAGAATCAATCACACACACAAACACACACACACACACACACACTCACTCCTGAGTTCCAGGGAAGAAGGGCAGGATCCAAATTCCAGAAGATGGGGGGTGGGGGGGAAACTTGGGTCCCCAGATGTTGTTGGACTAATCCCACCCCAGCCATAGTGAACAAAAGCTAGGGATGATGGGAGTTGGAGTCCAGCCACAGCTGGTGAGCCTCGGGTTGGCTACATCCCTGAGCTGGAGCAAAGCTGCCCTAATTTGGCCCTCCCTCAGATGTTGGACTTGGGTGGAGACTCTGATAGTCCAAGACTCAAGGCAGTGGCACCGCAATGGTGTTGTAGAGAAGAAGGGAGAGGGAGTGTTATAGTGGTGAGAGTGTCAGACTAGGCACCAGGTCAGATCCCCATGTGTCCATGAAGCTCACTGGATGATTTTGACCCCTGCTATCTTGGCAAAGAGGCACCTTTTAACGTGGTGATTCTCTTTTATTTAGCAGGGGGAGAGTAACTGGCCCTAGCCACCCCCAGCACAGTACCTCCAGTGACTGTTGCTGGTCTCTATCTTATGTTTCTTTTTAGTCTGTGAGCCCTTTGGGGACAGGGAGCCATCATATTTATTTATTATTTCTCTGTCCCTAAGCCATTTTTGGAAGGGCGGTATAGAAATTGAATAAATAAATAATAATAATAAAAAATTTGGGCCACTCACCATCTCTCAGATAATCTATCTCATAAGATGGTTGTGAGTTTAAAATGGTGGTGCAGGGGAACCATGTATGTTAAGAACATAAGCACACCCCTGCTGGATCAGGCTCAAGCCCATCTAGTCTAGCATCCAGTGGGCCACCAGAAGCCCCTGAGAAGCCCACAGGCAAGAGCTGAGGGCATCCCCGTCTCATGTTGTTGCTCCCCTACAACTGGTACGTAGAGGCATCTTCACTCTGAGGCTGAGGGTAGCCTATAGCCATCAGACTAATAGCCACTGAAAGACCTGTCTTCCATGAATTTATCCAAACCCATCTTAAAACCAGCCAGACTGCTGGCAGTCACCACATCCTATGGCAGAGAATTCCATCGATTAATTATGCGCTGTGTGAAAAGGTACTTCCTTTTGTTGGTCCTAAGTTTCTTGACAATCACTTTCATATGGTGACCCCTGGTTTTAGTGTTGTGAGAGAGGGAGAAAGATTTCTCTCTATCCATTATTTCTACTCCAGACATAATTTTATACACCTCTATCATGTCTCCCTGTAGTTGCCTCTTTTACAAACTAAAAAGCCCTAGATGCTGTAGCTTTGCCTCATAAGGAAGGTGCTCTAGGCCCCTGATCATCTTGATTGCCCTCTTCTGCACCTCTTCCAGTTACACAATGTCTTTCTTAAGATATGGTGACCAGAACTGTACACCGTAATCCAAATGTGGCGGCACCATAGATTTGTAGTATTATTATTTCTTGTTTACACAGTCAGACAGGTGTTATTGACTGGTTTGTTTTATCCAGACATCGAGTCCTTCCCAAGGACCTGGGATGCCAGAATTTTATTGTTAATTGTTATAGATATCGTCGCAGAATATAGGCTGTTCCCAGTAAAGCTGCTTTTTGTAATGGGCTGATGGTGATTTCTGTGGCCCCTATGGTGTTGAGGTGCTCTTCAAGGTCTTTTGGAACTGCACCCAGGGCGCCAATTACCACTGGGATTATTTTGGTCTTTTTCTGCCACAGCCTTTCAATTTCAATTTGTAGATCTTTGTATTTGGTGATTTTTTCTATTTCTTTTTCTTCTATTCTGCTATCCCCTGGTATTGCTATGTCGATTATTTTCACTTGTTTTTCTTTCTTCTCAACTACAGTTATATCTGGTGTATTGTGTGGCAGATGTTTGTTTGTTTATAGTCGGAAGTCCCATAATATTTTTACATCTTCATTTTCTTCAACTTTTTCAATTTTATGGTCCCACCAATTCTTGGCTACAGGTAGCTTGTATTTTTTGCAGATGTTCCAGTGTCTCATCCCTGCTACCTTGTCATGCCTTTGTTTGTAGTCAGTCTGTGCGATCTTTTTACAACAGCTGATCAGGTGGTCCACTGTTTCATCTGCTTCTTTACAAAGGCAGCACTTGCTGTTTGTTGTGGATTTTTCTACATTTGCTGTTATTGCATTTGTTCTTAGTGCCTGTTCTTGTGCAACCAGTATTAAACCCTCTGTTTCTTTCTTCAAGTTGCCATTCTTAAGCCGTTGCCAGGTCTTGGTGATGACTGATTTTCCACTTATATTGTGCAAATATTGACCATGCAGGGGCTTATTTCTCCATTTTTCTGCTCGGTTCTTGACTTGTTCTTTCTTGGCCTGCTTTCTTTCATTGGTGTTGAATAGTTTCGCATTATGGACCATTTGAAGTGCATCTTCTTCACTGTCCTTGATATATTCTTCAAGGCCTCTTTTCTCCTCCTCTACTGTTTGATGGACTTGCAGCATTCCTTTTCCACCTGAGCTGCGAGGGAGGTAGAGCCTATCGACATCACTGCGGGGGTGCAGAGCATGATTGATGGTCATGATTTTCCTGGTCTTACGATCTAGTGTCTCTAGCTCTGTCTGGGTCTAGTCTATTATTCTTGCAGTGTATCTGATAACAGGTATAGCCCAGGTGTTTAGGGCTTGTATGGTGTTCCCGCCATTGAGTTTGGACTTGAGGATTTTTCTAACTCTCCTGATGTATTCACTTCCAATTTTTCTTTTAACTTCAGTGTGTGCGATGTTATCAGCCTGGAGAATGCCCAAGTATTTGTAAGGTTCTTTCTCTTCCAGGTTCTTGATCTTGCTTCCATTGGGCAGTTCTATTCCTTCTATTTTTGTTATTTTCCCTCTGTTCATTATTAATGCAGCACACTTGTCTAGTTCAAACTCCATTGCTATATCACTACTGAATATACGGACAGTGTTTAGCAATGATTCTATTTCTGACTGGGACTTTCCATACAACTTCAGATCGTCCATGTACAGCAGATGGTTGATTTTACTTGATGTTTTAGATGTTTGGTATCCAAGGCCTGTTTTGTTTAGTATTTGTGAAAGTGGGGTCATGGCGATTACAAACAACAGAGGGGATAGTGAGTCCCCTTGGAAAATGCCTCTTCTAATGCTAACCTGTCCAAGTGTCTCGCCATTGATTGTTAACTGTGCACTCCACCTGCTCATTGCTTTTTAAATAAATATCTGAATGTTTTTGCTGACACCAGTTGTTTCTAAACATTTTAGTATCCATGTGTGAGGCAATGAATCGAAGGCTTTCTTGTAGTCAATCCATGCAACACTTAGATTGGTTTATCTTCTCTTGCAATTTTCTAAAATCATTTTGTCAATCAACAGCTGGTCTTTTGTGCCTCTGGTGTTTGGGCAATTTCCTTTCTGTTCAACTGGAAGCTGTTTGTTAGTTAATAAGTGTTGCATCACTTCATCTGCTATTATTCCAGTTAATAATTTGAACATGGTTGGCAGACAGGTTATCGGTCTATAATTACTTGGAACTGCACCTTTTGCTGGGTCTTTCATTATGAGATGAGTTTTCCCAGTTGTAAGCCATTGTTCAATATCACCTCCTTGCAAAATGTGATTGAACTGTTTTGATAGTTGTTTATGAAGGCTTGTTAGGTGTTTAAGCCAAAAGCCATGCAGTTCATGCTTGGCGCAGTCCAATTTTTAATTTTCTTTGCTCTTTCACTTATTAATTCTGGTGTTATTATTAGATCTTGCATTTGTTGGTTACATTTTTTGACCTCTTTCATCCAGCCTGCTTTTTTATTATAATCTATTGGATTGTCCCATAATTTTCCCCAGAATTGCACTGTTTCTTCTTTATTTGGTGTTTCTAGGTTTCTTGCAGTTTCTCCTTCTATGCTTTGGTAGAAACATCTCTGATGCGACTGGAATTGGAGATTCTGCCTGTGTTGTGTAGTTCTGGCTTCATATCTGCTAATCTTCTTTGACACTGCTGTTATTTGCTGCTTTATTATTTCCAGGACTTCTCTAATTTTCCTTGAATTGAGGTGGTATTTTTGGATCAGATACTGTTTGGTGTTTTCATTCTTCAGCTTCTTGTCTTTCATATCTTTCAATTTACTAGCATCTGATCTAAGCCTGGAGATTTTATTTTCTAATCTAATCTTACATTTAGGTGTTGTACTGCTTTCTTTTTTGACAGGTCCATTAATCTTATATCCGAGCTCTTGTGTTGTTATTGTTGCTGCACTGTACATTAGTTGGTTTGTTTCTTGCAAATTATTAGTTGTTATTTCTGCAAGTGCAGCATTGACATCTTTTAATACCTGAGCGAGTTGTTTTTTGGCAACTGTTTTTAGAGCTGGAAGTCGAACCCTGGTGGTTGTCTGGTTCATGTGCTCAGTTATTTTTAGCTTTAGTTCTTGTTGCTTTTCTGTTAAACGGCATTTGGGTTTTTGAGGTGAAGGCAAAGGGGAGGTTGCCTGGTTTTGATTTTGAAACAGTTCACTGGCATCCTCTATTTCCAACACCACCTGCGCCTGAGCCACTGTTTCAGTTGGTGGTAATTCTTCTTCCATGTCTTGAGCCTGTGTTGCTCTTTGCAGTTCTTCCAGCTCAACTCCTGTGAATACTTTATTTCTTATTATGAATCTTCTCTGGTCTGCTAGCCTTTGTTCTGTTATTTCTGTATCTGGATGCTTCTCTTTCCAAATTTGGTACATGTATTATTTCTTGTTTACACAGTCAGACAGGTGTTATTGACTGGTTTGTTTTATCCAGACATCGAGTCCTTCCCAAGGACCTGGGATGGCTGAATTTTATTGTCAGTTGTTATAGATATCGTTGCAGAATATAGGCTGTTCCCAGTAAAGCTGCTTTTTGTAATTGGCTGATGGTGATTTCTGTGGCCATAAGCCAATTACAAAAAGCAGCTTTACTGGGAACATGTAGTATTATTATTATTATTATTATTATTATTATTACTACTACATTTTCCAAGGAGCCCAGAGCGGTGTACTACATACTTGAGTTTCTTTTTCACAACAACCCTGTGAAGTAGGTTGGGCTAAGAGAGAAATGACTGGCCCAGAGTCACCCAGCTAGTTTTATGGCTGAATGGGGATTTGAACTCGGGTCTCCCCTGTCCTAGTCCAGCATTCTAACCACTACACCACACTGGCTCTCCATTATTATTAGTATTATTAGTATTAGGGTATTATATTAGCCTTTTAATTTTCATTCCCCTTCCTAATTATCCCTAGCATGGAATTTGCCTTTTTCACAGCTGCCATGCACTGAGTTGGCACTTTCAACAAGCTGTCCACCACGAGCCCATGATCTCCTGGCCATTCACCGACAGCTCAGATCCCATCAGCGTACTTGTGAACTTGGGTTTTTTTACCCCAATGTGCATCACTTTACACTTGCTTATGTTGAATGGCATTTGCCATTTTGTTGCCCACTCACCCAGTTTGGAGAGATTGTTTGGGATTTTGCTACCTTAAATTTAGATTTACATATGAGGCGGTATAAAAATATGATATAGATAGATAGATAGATTAGATTAGATTAGATTAGATTAGATTAGATAGTTTAGTGTTGTCTGCAAATTTGGCCACCTTGCTGCTTACCCCAACTTCTAGATCATTTTTGAATAAATTAAAAAGCACTGGTCCAAGTACAGAATCCAGGGGTGTTAGGAATTCTCTCTGTTAAGAGATACCCTTCTATTACAGCAGAGTGCACAGAGGCAAAACACAGCGGAGTCTACCCAGGCATGCCTGTTTGCTAAGAGCAAAAGAAACTTGGAGCCAGTTCATAGTTTCTAATCAATATAAGAAGTCTTATTTGGAGAACTCCATTCTAGATACGAAAGTGGAGAGATAGAATCTCTAATCTATCTATCTAGCTGGATGGATGCATAGAGATGCTATCGCATCTCAGCACACATGGTGCAGAGAGGGAGGCAAGCATGTGTGATAGGGAGAAGAGGAGAAAGGGAGGGAGGCAGGAAGTAACTAAGTCCCTGAGAGTAGCAATCTACATATCAAAAGGATAGTGTCAGAGCAGTAGAGAGGAGGAATGACCAATGTCTTGACCCCTCCAGCCCTCTGACTCACTAATCTGTCCCCCTCTGTCATTGAGGCATGAGGCAGCACAGAGTCCTTCACTTCCAACATGGGGGGCCCCACTTCTTGCTTTCCTCCATTGTGAAAACTCTCCATTTATACCTACCCTCTTGCTTCCTGTCCCTCAACCAGTTACCAATCTTCACAGGAACTACATGAAGCCCTTGCTCTGATCTTCTTGGAGGAAAAGCAAACTAATGTTCTGATCCTCCGGTCTCTTGACTCTCATTTCTCATTCACAGTCTGATGAATTTGATGAGGACCTCATGTCCGCTAGCAGCATGGGAGAAGAAGAGGCGGCTGCTCTTATGAGGTAAAGCACACTGAGGTTCCTTTCCCTCTTCAGTGGCCAAAGGCCAGAAGCTGGGTTTCTAAAACTGAACTGTTGGTGGCTTCTGGTGAAGCAACGGACATTCTGACTCATGTGGATGAGTGACAGCCACTGTCTGCTCTCTGTAGGTGTCCTTTGAGGGCATCTGCCCACACATCTCGAAGGACGCTCCCCCAGCCTGCTGTTTGCCCATCAGGTAGCACAGCAGCAGCAGCAGCAGTTATGGCAACGGACAGAGAGGGGCTTCTCTTCCTCCCTGAGGTGTTCTGGCACACAGCTCAACAGCATATCTGGAGTGAAGCCGAACCTGGCTCAGTGCAAGGCAGCTGCCTATGTCCAGGGGAAACATATGGGACAGAGCCACTGCTCTGCATGCAGAAAGGGCCAGGTCCTTCAACTCTCCATGGCTGGCGTCATTCACAGCAGCCCCATGGCTCCTCCTCCCCCAGTATCGGCAGAGGGCCAGCCTGCCTGAAATTGCTGTCTCACAAGAGTTCTTCTGGCTTCTGAGTCTCTCTCTCCCCTCCTGTTGCTGTTTTTCTGCACAGACTCCAGCCCAGCACAAGGCCCTGCAAAATGCTGTGGTCCCCTCTAGCTGCAGTCGGCTTAAACCAGTCCTGTTGCCTAAGGCCGTCAAAGGGGAACCAAGTAAAGCCCATCTGGTTTGGCTTGGCCTTTGCTGAGCATGTCCACTGGAAGCTTGACACTTCTTTGTCTACTGCCTAGTTTTGCTTCTGATGAGCTATATCTGCTACCAACTGCTGACAGGATCCTGATGACTGCATAGAGATGTCTCATTCTGCGCTCCGGTATCTGTCAGAAGCTGGAAGTTGCTGGGGATGATGTGGGATGTCTTGGTTCAGGGATTCCCAACCTGTGGTACTGTAGATGTTTCTGAACAACTCCTCTCATCATCCCCAGCCACAATAAATTATAGCTAGGGATGATGGGAGTTGTAGTTCAGCAACATCTGGAGTGCCACAGGTTGGGAACTGCTGCCTTAGTTGCTAGTCCAGCACTCTCACCCCCAAATGTTAGCTGCTGTGGATCTTAGCTGCTCGGCCCTGTGGAGTCCTTACCCGATGACAAGGGATATGTTTCCCCGCATATCCCGCAAAAACAAAGTGGGCAGCACAGATGACTTTTCTACGGAGGGATCCAGAAGCTGTTAGTTAACCACAGCTTCTTTTCCACTCCTGTTGCTCTCTCTCCTCCTTTTTAGAGACCTGGAGCAGTCCGTGAGTTTTTCCATCGGTATCCTCCCAGAAGGTTTGAGCGAGGAAAAGCTCGTAATTGAACTCGCTTCTGTCCTCCTCGGCCTGACGAGTGAAGACCCAGAGATCAAATTGAAGGCTCTCCAGAACTTCTTCAGGAACCTCACAGGGGTCAAGGCTGATGTGAGTTCCTTGGTGGAGCCCTTTAGGCAACACAGCACTCCCAGCCCCTCTCAAGGCTTCCCCTCCCAGGCCCATCATACAAGGCACCCGGCATGCAATAAGCCACCAGAATGCTTAGCACCTACATAGCATGTCTAGAGTATTTAGTGCACTTCACAGAAGTGATCTCAGGAGACTCTGCAACAACCCTGCAAAGGTCGGCCACTATTATGATAACTAGGTGGCAGCTAGTGGGGCTGAGGCTGAGAGAAGCTTGCCAAAACAGCCAAGTGACTCCATGGTTGAGATGAGATTTGAACTGGGGTCTTTGCAAGGCATATTCTTAGACCTGATAGCAGCTCTCCAGCGATCCCCCTGTGTTATCCTTGTATGCACATCACAGCTAGAGACAGAATGCCATGTCCCAAATTCTGCCTTTGCCTCAGAACACAAAGCCAGATCACCAAAGCTTTATTGTTCATGAAATAAAACTTCTTTTGAACCTCCTCATCCTTCATACCACTTCCTCTGTCTAAAGCATGTGGGGGAATTTTTCTCACCACTGTTTGAGCAGCTGCAAAATCTCACTCTTCCTAATCATTTTTTTTAAACAATTTTTCCACAGCCCTGTCTAGGGCTGCAATCCTATTCCCAGGATCTAGCCTAGGTGGAAGACCTATTGAGCTCAGCAAGATTGACATCTGAATACACATGAATAGAATCAGGCTCCATGCATACATATAGGAGGCTGAAGTCAGTCTTCTTCTAAATCAGGTGACATCACACAACTCCCCCCAAAATAAGACCACCACCCCCGGAACAAACTGACCCTCTTTTATCCCAAAACATCCACAGGGGACCCACTATAATTCCTGTCAGTCTCTTTCTTTGTGTACTTCTCTTCTTCTTTAAAAAGAACTTAAAGAAGAAGAAGTAGTGATGCTGCTGCTCCTGCAACACACATGGGCAATGGGGCTGTGACTCCGTTGTGGGTCACAATCCACAAATTAAAAAAGACAAACAGGGTAGACTGGACAGTGAATTTCTCTTGACTGTCACTGCCATTCACTGCTGGCACCAGAGATTCAAATGGTTCTTTTAATGGTGATGTGTGTCCACGGCCAAAGGGCAAATGAGCCTGTAGCCACCTCTTCCCCACTAGGTGATTATTACCCAATAATGAGCAACACGGATGGGTTTTGCAGGCTGGTCAGAAGTGGCGTGTGAGGAGCAAAATGTCCCGGAGGATAAAGTCCCGTTCTTGGAGCTGATGGTCCTTTTCTCCTAACAGCTATTAATCTGTGTCTTTCCTCAGCCATGTGGACAGCTGCCTGAAGAACTGATTGGACGTCTGGTGGCAGTGACTTGCCTCTGTGCTTTAGATGAGAACAGAGAGATCAGGCAGATGGCGGCAGAAGTCCTGTGTGAGCTCCTGCCCATGCTGCGCCGTGGAGAACGTAAGTCAGAAAGGAACTAGATCTGCTGCCTGCCAAAGTCACTGAACTTCATTACCCAAGCAGAACATTACCTGGTGGGATCAGAGCCCCAGGAAGTTCAGAGACTGCCAGATGGATGGTCCCGGCAGGGATACAGGTTCCTTCGGCTCACTTGCCACAGCAGTTTCCAAATGGAGTTCTCTAGATAGTTCCAGAAGTAGCCAGGGATTGATTATTGTGGGGAACAGCTACGGCTAGCAGTGCTCATATTTGCCCCCATAGCTGGGCCCTTAATGACTGTTTGATCCAGAGCAGGTGATCTTGCACACATGCTCATTCCTGTGTACCAGGCTGCTTTGGAGAGCACAGGAGCAGAACTTCTACTGTCCTCTTGGCAGCTGAAGCCATAAGGCCTGCTCCAAACAGAACCGCATTCTGTTTGGTGACAAACATGTGGGCCTGAAAAGACAGTAAATGGATTCCAGGTTCTGCTGTGACTCCATCTCTGGCCTGATCGCACCAGGCTCTGTGTCAGATCACTGCCAGGCTTTGCATGCTGGGTCCACCTAGGAGGGCAATCGTGTGTGAATCCAAAGCAGACCGCTCTGCTTCCTCCACCCAGAGAGGGTCAAGCAATGGCAGGACTGAGGGAGGGAGGTTGCTAGGAAGTGGTGCTGTCCAACCTAGGATGGAATGAGTGAGCTCCCATCCCTATTCCTTTCCATTGCAGAGAGGCTGATGTATACACCTTGGGGCAAGGACCTGGTAAAACGAGCTCTCTCTGCCCTGGGACCAACTAGAGAACCCAACCCTTCTTTCTTCAGCGGAAACTGCTACAACCTTGCAATGGTGAGTTATCATTATATGAGTCAGAGGGCTTCTTGAATCCATTTGAGTGTGTCTCTGAGTCCCACATCCTCCTTAAAAGCCACCACACTCTCTTTTTCTGAGGACAGGGACAGTCCAGGAGGCTGGCTGAAAGCTACAGCTGTGACATGCTATCTCCTGGAAGCAAGAATGGCCATGTTGGGTCAGACGCGTCTGTGAATGGGACTTGACAAAACCATACATGTTGAAATGGAAATAATATACCCGTAGTTCAATTGTATGTGTATGATATGTTTTGCACATTAGCATGGCTTCGTACTTATAGCATGTTGTATTCATAGTATTGTGTATTAGATCCCTTTGTTCTGTATTAATATAAAACAGTCCTGCTATTCCAAGACAGTGTCTCTTCCTTTGTTCCATCACTTCCTTTGCTCTTTTAGACAGTCTTCCAGCCTGCCCACATGGGCAAATGGCAGACAATGCATGTTATTCACAGGTGTTGTGTTTTGTTTCAGGTCTTCGGTGGATTCCTCTCCTCCGAGCAGCTCCTGGAGGTCATGCATTTCTTGGGAGGGGATCTGACCACTGAAGGCTCATTTGACCTCCTAAACGTATTCCACCTGCTGCGCGAGGTCATAAAGCAGTTCAGCGGCAAGTCAATGTGGGTAAGGAGCCGTGAGGAGCCCCCCGGGAAGGATGTCAATCAGTCTTATGCCTCTGGGTTGCATGAACCTGATCCTCCGCATGGTTGATGGCATTAAACTTGGTCTTCTAAAGTGTTAAAGTAGAGAACTTTGTGATGCCTTTGCATCCACCCTGCCTAGGACAGTGAAAGCCCTTGAGCCAGCCTTGCTTCCTAGTGCCTTATGAATAACCCTCTTCTTACCTGACAGTTGGAGGAACTTCTGGACCACTTGTTCATCCGGCTGAAGGACAGAGTCCCACATGGTCAAGATGTAGCCTTGCTAGCCTTCCCCATCTTGGCAGTAGATCATCTTGAGGAGGTGGTGCTATACCTCCTCAAACACCCTTTCAGGTATGGAACATGCTGGAGCTTGTACTAATTTGGGTGACCCCCCTTGGGGATCTGTGGGGCTTCCCCAAAGAGCACCTTTCCCCCTGCTGCTGATGCAACCCAGGGTGTGCTTCCCAGCAGATGCATCAGTTGTGCCCCTTTGTTCTCCTTGCTGGCCTGCCTACAGTACATGGAAACTGGGGGCGGTCTAAGGCTGGGGTGGTGATATGGGGCTCACAGGCTGGGCTGGGTCCCTGGGAGAGTCTTGCCTGGCCCCTGGAAGTCCTTCCAAACTTTTCAAACCGCTTTGAGAACTTTTGTTGAAGAGCAGAATATGTGAATAGTAGTGATCAAGGTATGGTTAAGCATTTGGCCCCAGTGTCACATAAAGAACATATTTTTTCTTTCCGATTGGTAAGAAATACAGATATTTCTACTGCACTGTAACTTTGACAACTCTCTTTTTCGTTGTGAACTAGCAGGGATGTGATAGATACACGTGTGTGTAGTGCGCTGCTTGATAGCATGTGCTCCACAACTGTGAATCTTGCACCGCAAAGCTATGGAGTGTTTTGACCTGGTAGAGGGTCAGCGCATGAGCCTGGGCGACTGTCTGGAGAAGAAAGTGCTCCCCCCAGTGTAGAAGCTGAACATGCCTGGTCTGTGGGGTTTGACTGCTTCTCCTGTCTTTCCATTTGCAGCAAGTGCCAGGAGTACTGGCAGGCAATATTCAATGCTGCTGACCACAGCCAGATACTTGTTGAGGTGGCAAAATGGATGCCGGAGTGCAGCAGAGTTGCGGTAAGGAAGTGGAAACCGCCTTCGGGTCCCCTGCTCCTCATCTGCGTAACCCGAGCTGCATGTATCCTGCCATTTCACAAGCAGAGAGAAGCTACATGCTTGCAGGCGGAAGATTGAAAGTCCCCTCCCTGGCAGCATCTCCCAGATCGGGCTGAGAGAGACTCTTGCCTGCAAGCTTGGAGAAGCCACTGCCAGTCTGTGTAGACCAGACTGAGCAGTGTTATATACACTCTGTATAATACTGTATAAGGCAGCTTCCTGTGTTCCACAGAAATTGGCAAGATTCACACAACAAAAAGGTCACCCTGAAAAAATGTCAGCTTTCATTTAAAAAACAAAAGGGCAAACTATTGTTCCATGCGAGTAGGATGCTGTGAGTATGGAAGGGAGGAATCCGAGGTCATTTCATATGCAGGGAGAACAGGGTGGAGTTAATGGGCCAAGTTGTTGCCTTTTTGCCTTGGTCAAGGTAGTTGAGAAGAGAAAAACACAGGAGCAAACCTGTTTCAAAGATCTGAAAGGCAAGTTTCCTCAGACCCTTGATGGCTTCCTTACAAAGTGCGAATTTATTTGGATTTTTATACTGCCCTGCATCCTAAGACCCCAGGGTGGTTAACAACAAGATAAAAACAATAGTAAACTTTCAAAGAAAACAACATATCTAGAGAGCAAACACCATTACAATTTAAGAAGAGAGCAGGCAGCATCTCATCGGACAAAAGCCTGAATCAAAAGAGTGGTCTTTAATTTCTCCTTAAAGGCTGGGAGAGAGGGAGCTAATGACAAGCACTCACTGGCCCGGGCTTCTCCATGCTGCTTCTGCTCTTGACCTGGACTCCTGACAGTAACATGTTAGTGGCTCTCCGATGGAGAAGTGACACTACCAAGAGGCAAAATGAGGCGGCCTCCCCAAGTGGCAGATTTTGAAGAGTGGCTGTGTGAGAACTGCAGACCCCTCTGACCCACTGGGCCCAGTTCTCTCCGGTGAATTCTGTACAACTCGCATTGAGATGAAGGGGGACTGTGCTAAAGACCATTACTTTGTTCTCACACACCCATTCGTGTCCCTGGGGCCTGGGAGGGAAACTTTCCAATGGACTGTGGCCCATGTGAATTAATGGGAAGAGGGCCATCTGGATTGTCTACCTCAGTCAGAAAAAGGGCTTGGCCAACACTTTCCCTGTTGGAGAGGAGAGCTGGTCTTGTGGTAGCAAGCATGACTTGTCCTCTTAACTAAACAGGGTCCGCCCTGGTTGCATATGAATGGGAGACTAGACGTGTGAGCACTGTAAGCTATTATTCCCCTCATGGGATGGAGCTGCTCGGGGAAGAGCAGAAGGTTTCAAGTTCCCTCCCTGGCTTCTCCAAGATAGGGCTGAGAGGGATTCCTGCCTGCAACCTTGGAGAAGCCACTGCCAGTCTGTGAAGACAATACTGAGCTAGATAGACCAATGGTCTGACTCAGTATATGGCAGCTTCCTATGTTCCTATGTAATCCAACTTGTGGGCAGGAAAGAGCAAAGGAGCGCTCAGAAGCTGGTTGCAGAGAGAGGCTTCCCTGGCTTTAGGAAAGACTGTTGGCCATCCTTGCAGAGTCTCACTCTCCAGTGCATGATGGCATCCTGTTCCAAGAAGATGCAAAAGTACATTTCCTCTCTTTCCCCTTTTCTCTTAGACTCGTGCAGTCCGGGTCCTTTTCTTATTCCTTAAGTCTAGTGACAAGCAAGCTGTGAAGGAGAGGTTTCCACACCTCTTACTTGCCCTGCTGCAACAGATCTATGAACGGCTGGAGGAGAATCGGGGTGTGATGTGAGTAGTGCATTGAGGAATGGAGGGCAGAATTCCTCCTCCTTTCAGCCAGACGTGCTCCCCTTGTAGGTGCCAACTGTGCCTGAGCCCTAGCAATAAGAAGGATCAACTCTTGGGGTTTACTTGTGGTCACAAGATAGTTTTTTCTACACAGGTCTTTTAGGAGCATCTGGGGAAAGTTATGATAACTGGCAGTTTGAACAGACATATAGGGGGGAGCAAATAATGATACCTAGAGTTAAAGATTAAAGGCTAGTCGTCCAAGTTAGTCCCCTAAGCCAAAGTGTGAGTGGAATAAATCGTTTCCCTTTGGCCTTGAGACACTACTCATGACAAAATGAGGGCACAGGATGCTTGCTGCTTTGGGGGCCAGGTAGAAATGTCTCCATGGGAGGATTCTTGATCGGTGCACAAGTGTAGATCTTTCTCCCTTAGGGATCACTGCAAGTGGCCGTACTTCCCAGCAATCTTGGTTTTAGCAAGTTGCTGTAGAAAAGGGGCCTGTACCAGAATGCGGACAACATCTCTCTCCACCGTGCGTTCTCCACAGCGTGGATGGGATAACTTCTCAGGCCGTGGGGCTCAGTTAGCACCCCAACTTGTTCTACTTTGTAATATGTAATTTAACAAAAAAATAAATAAATTAAAAATACATGTTTAAAAAGGGAAACAAGGCAGCACCTCAAAGTAGGGATGCTATGATGAAAGCCCTCTGCCATCCAGCGGGTTGTGTTCTTGAGTCTTCACGCACCCACAAGTCATTCTTTCACCATGGTTCTGCTCCCTGTGGATCTAGAGTGTATCTCCAGGCAAGGATCCCAAGACAAAACCACTGAAGTCTTCTCCCCTGACACTCATGCACCTGGTACATGTCTTGGCATTCTTGACAGCTCTGGGGCAATTACTTTAACAACAAGGGTCAGCTTTTGAATGGAGCAAGGGCAAAGGGGCCTGCAGTGCAAGCTCTGCTCTCTCACGGACTCGTTGTTCCCACACGGGACAGACAGAGATAAAGACCCTCCTACCAAGTGGGCACAACCTCAGCAGTGCCCTCTCTTTGTGAATCTCGTGTGCTCACTCCCATTGGCCTTGGCCTTGGCCTTGTCTTGGCTCACACACAGGAATGGGCAGCTGCAGAACATAAGGGAAAGTTCTGCCTGACTTCCTGCTGCTGCTGCTTAGGAGTAGAGGGTGAAAGAAAACTTGGCCTGCATCCCAGTCTAGGAGAAAGAAGGTGTGTGCTTCACACACAGAAGGATTTTGGGATCTTGGGATCAGGGGCTGGGATGGGATGGGGGCCAAGTGGGAAGGCCCTGAGTGGGTCAAAGGGACGTCCGTTGCCTCTTTTCACTCGGTGAATCCCATGAACGTTGCGTACATGTGGATGGGAGTGGAATGTACTATATACATTAGGAACCTTCTGCAGAATCAAGCTTTTCCTATATAACCATACTGAAGTGGGGGGATTGCCTACTTCTGTGCTCCCTGCCCTCTGTCATAGTACTTTTGTATGCATATGTTGGAGGGGAGAGGTTTAGTTCACTCCCGTTTTAGCAGAGCATGTGTGTGTGAGAAGAGTAAGCCAATTCAGGAGTATTGAGACAGACGTTTCAGGTTCAAAAGCGAGTGAGATTGATTTGGGAAGTTACATACTTGGAGAGAAATGCCTGTGTCCCTGAGCTTTCTGTCTCCATGGTGCAGAGTAGAGAGAGGAAGCGTATCTGTCTCCCAATCGAAAACTGCTGGAGCAGAGGGAGAAACAATGAAAAAGGAAGATTGAAGATTCTTCCTCGCTATCTCTACTCCTCATGGCCCTACTGGTCACTAGGAGAGAAGGTGCACACAGGCGATGCCACTAAATCTGCATCTCCAACAGTACAGAGCAAAGGGCTGCTGCTGGTAGTACTGTTGTTGTTGTTGCTGCTGCTACCTTAAACGGAGTCAGCCATTGGTCGTTCTAGCTCAGTATTGTCAGCGACACTCCAGGGCCTCAAGAAAGGGGCTGTCTCACAGTGCTGCCAACCTTTTAACGGTGGACACCAGAGGCTGAAGCTGGGCCATCACGCTTGCAAAGGATGTGCTCTGCCACAGAGCTAGAACACCCTCCCTTTCCTCCAGAACATGGGCTTCTTTGGGAACTGAACCCAGGCCAGCCCTCTCCATCCAAACAAAAAACCATACCTCTCGATCAAGACTAGGTTGAATAGACGTCTCTGACCCTATACTGCTCAAACGATAAGGTTTTCCAACACTGGGTTTCCCCAAAAGGGATACTACTAGTAGTACCACTAGGGTACTTCTGCTTCCCTGCTGCAGATGCATGATTTGTTCCCCAGCTGACACGTCCTCACTGACATTTTTTAACGTAATTATGATTTTATGTTTATTAAAAACACAATTCATGTTTTTATGTATATATGTGCGCACACACTGAAATGTTAGTTATGAGACAGGCTCTCCACAGTCTCTCCAATGGGACAAGTTTACTTGTCCTTGTTTTACTTATTGAAGTTTACTTGTCCTCTTAATTTCAGTGGAAATACTCATGACTAACTTAGTCTGGATGTAAGAGAGTGAGCGGAGTAGACTCTCTCATGACTGTAATATTGACTTGTGTGCACAGACACACTCAAAATCTCTATGTGGTAGCTGAGCTGTAGGTTTGCAACAGAAGGGGTACATTTGTTAGGCCAGAGGTTCCCAACCTTTTTAAATAGAAGGGGTCCTTTCAGTGGCACTCCAATAACTCTGAGTGTGTAGCTCTGATCTCTCCTGGTAATGCTGGCCTTGCCTTGCTTCTAGTGAGAGCCTGGAAACTCTGCACCTCCTCCTTAGGACTGTTGACATAGAGGAGGAGAGTCTGAGGGAATACCTGGACCACTTTGGCAGGCCAGAAGGCTTCAGCCACGGACTATCCATTTTGGTGAGGTAAGACGAAGAACACTGTGGTTTCCCAATGGGGAGAGATGAGCGGGACCTGGGCGTGCAAGAGCTTTTCTTGTGCTGCTGACACTTGTGCCTTTTCCCTCATTCATGAGCTCTGGTTTCACACTGCAGCATACTCATCGCTAAAGGTTCGTGGTCAACCCCAGCCCTGGTACACTATATTGGAGCTCTTTTTGAAGGCAAACAAACAACTCGCCTGCCTGAAATAGCACTGGACATCTACCTTGAGGTGAGAGGGACTGAAGTTCTAGGGAATGTATTGACAGATAGAACTAAATAGACGTAAGTTTTGGTGGTATAAAATATGTTAGATAAATAAATAAATAAATAAATAAATAAATAAATAAAGGATACCTATGACTGCTTTCTGGAGATGCTGACTATGAGGGTTAATGTAGAAATACTCCCTCTAGGGGTCAGTAAAAAAACATCCCCAGCAATTTCAGGCTCTGGAGAGAAGCTGGCGGGGGAGAGGGGCAGCCTGAAAGAAGCAAATGAGCCCACAGGATAACCATCTGTCTGACTTCTGTTGCCCACATGGTACCTCTGCACAACTAGCTGTGTGGATGAAGAGCTTGTCTGCATGGCCAGTCATTTTTTGTATCACAGCTACTGTGGTAACTCAAGATGCTGAAGCATAGCTGGCCTCCATTTAGGCAGGTACTTATTTAAGACATAATGTGGGAACAGAGAGTTGGATCTGGATCCAGGAGACTAGGCTGAAGTCTCCTGAGCCTAGTCTCCTTCAAGTCTCCTGAACCACCTTTTAGGCAGAGTAAGGCCACGGCTTGAGGCAGCAAATTCTGGGTGCCACAAGATGCATGCTGTGTGACTATGAGGGAGGACACTTGGATTTGCCACTTGGACAGCCTTTGTTGTAATAATGTGGCTCATATGGACATGTGTTGAGAGTGAATGGGGAAGTAGCCAGAACCTCTGAAGTCCTTGCTTTGGTGAGCTGGAAAGAGATTTGCAAGGTGTCTCAAGGCACACAGTATCTCCACTTTAAACCTCTATCAATTATATCCCTGCTAATTAATTCCTGCTAACTTGGCAAAGAGGCACCTTTTAACGTGGTGATTCTCTTTATTTAGCAAGGGGAGAGTAACTGGCCCTATCCACCTCCAGCACAGTACCTCCAGTGACAGTTGCTGGTGTCTGTCTTAGGTGTCTTTTTAGATTGTGAGCCCTTTGGGGACAGGGATCCATCTTATTTATTTATTATCACTTTGTGTGAATTGAAATAAATAATAATAATAATAATAATAATAATAGAAAGGCTGTGGCAGAAAAAGACTAAAATAATCCCAGTGGTAATTGGCGCCCTAGGTGCAATTCCAAAACACCTTGAAGAGCATCTCAACACCATAGGGGCCACAGAAATCACCATCAGCCAATTACAAAAAGCAACTTTACTGGGAACAGCCTATATTCTATGACAACATCTATAACAACAGCAACAACACTGACAATAAAATTCAGCCATCCCAGGTCCTTGGGAAGGACTCGATGTCTGGATAAAACAAACCAGTCAATAACATCTGTCTGACTGTGTAAACAAATAATAAATAATAATAATAAATAATAATATCAACTAATGTAACCGGCATGGTTTCTTCCCACAACTGTTCAGGGCTACAGTTTGGCGAGGGTGTTGGAAAGGTTAGCGATCTCTGTCCTGCCTTGCAGAAATAGTTTCCAGTCTTCCTGGGGGCAGAGGGAATACTGTTTCAACAATGTAGCTATAGTGTGGTATAGCTATGCCCTATGGAACTTTGTATGGTGTACGAAACTGGAACCCTCTCTTTGCAAAGTGCGCAGCAGAGAAGAACAAATTGTACTTAATCTTCCTTTCTACCACCTAGTCACTTGTGGGTTTTGTCTTCTTTGGGCTCTTCAGCTGTTCATAAACCAGCACATCGTGGAGGCCAACCAGGAGACGGTGGATTTCATCTTCAACTGTCTTGGCCATGACAACGCTCAAGTACGGAAGCTAAGCCTCCAGGGGATCGCTCTTCTGTTCAATTCAGAAGTGGTAAGTGAGACCCAGAGAACTAGAGCAGGTGCCGGGGGGGGGGAAGAGACTGAGCAACCCTGACCCCGGAGAGACGTAGGGAAATCAGTCCGGAGGATAAAGTAGTTCATTGAGGAACTACTGCGTGGAGCTTTTGCACCAGCAGAGATTCTACAGGCAGAGACTGTCGAGTATTGATAGAAGTTGGCTGCTCTGCCCCTTCATGGATCTCAGCTGGGTCCTGATCCATGGCAAGTACAAGTAATTGCCTCTTCCTCCCAAGTGGGAATGTGGGAACAGAGGCTTCAGGAAGCTTCACAGATGATTCATCACTGGTTGTGGGCTTCTAACCTGGCCTTGTTGCTGCTATTCCTGAGGTCCCAGGGTGGTGACTGGAGATCTGGAACTGGGGCAAGGCTCCAGTTGAGGATCATTTGATCCCTTGACATCTCAACCCCAGTGGGCTATGTGTCACCAAAGGAAGGCAGGCTCCGGCTGTCCCTCAGGACCTGTTGACTCTTTGGGATCTCCAGTCTAAGGAGTTAACAGCAAGGTCCTGATCTATGTCCTCTCCAGAGCGGGGCTTATCAGGGTCTGGGTATGGTTGAGTTCTAACACATCCAAAGAGGGAAAGCACCCACAGGTTCACTTAGGTGACGCTGCATTTTTCAACCCTGATGTACTTTAATGATGCTTCCAGCATAATGCTTTCCTGTAGCTGTGAAGGCCGTTGGTGGGAATGTTGTGCTCTAGAAGGGAGGCAGTGGGAGATTGACACACATGATACTGTAGTTTCCTCCATTTGCTTGTTTGGCAGTCAGGAGCAATATTTCTTTTGGACGAGCTGTTTTGATAACCTCAATGGCCATGTGTATCCAGCTCCATCTGGCAAGAAGCTGTATGTTTGGTGGAAGGGGGTTGGTGGTGATACCATTGAAACCTTAAGGGCCACCGTTCAGCAAGGCCCCAGGTTCAAGTCCTGGTGTCTCCAGTTCAAAGAAATGTACGTACTGTAGCTCTACTGGAAAAGAATCAAAGCTTGGAGAGGAACTGCCAGTCAGTAGACAGTACTAGGCTAGACAGACAGACAAACATGTCACTCAGTAGAAGGCAGCTTCATTCTATTTACTTACATTGTGGGAGACACTGTGGGAACATCACCCTCAGCAAAGGATCTGTAGCCATTTCTAGCAGCTGCTGAGGTGTGGAAACTGAGAAACTGCTGGATCTCAAGATTTCTTAACGGAGCCATCTCTTTTGACTAGGACCCTTGGACTATATCGGTGGCTCTCTTAAGCTCACTGGGAATGGCATGCAAGCCAGATGTCATTCCCGAGCTAATGATGCTGGTGGAAATTGCCCTCCACAGTGTCAGTGGAGAGAGAGGAGAGGCCTATATGAGGAAGCTGGCATCCATCTACTGTGGCTACATTGCCCACGTGAGTATTTTGCGTTTGCAAGGCAGCCGAATGTGTGCAAGCCCCTCTTCCCTGGTTCCTGGCAGGTGTGTGTGTGGTCTTTCTTCAGACTATTGATTTAAATCCCTGTCCCATTTGTCTCACCATAGGCCCTCAAGGCAACTACAGGTGAACCTCGGAAAATTAGAATATCGTGCAAAAGTCCATTAATTTCAGTAATGCAAATTAAAAGGTGAAACTGATATATGAGACAGACGCATTACATGCAAAGCGAGATAAGTCAAGCCTTAATTTGTTATAATTGTGATGATCATGGCGTACAGCTCATGAAAAGCCCAAATCCACAATCCCAGAAAATTAGAATATTACATGGAACCAAGAAGACAAGGATTGTAGAATAGAACAATATCGGACCTCTGAAAAGTATAAGCATGCATATGTATTCAGTACTTGGTTTGGGTCCCTTTTGCAGCAATTACTGCCTCAATGCGGCGTGGCATGGATGCTATCAGCCTGTGGCACTGATGAGGTATTATGGAAGACCAGGATGCTTCATTAGCGGCCTTCAGCAATTCTGCATTGTTTGGTCTCATGTCTCTCATCCTTCTCTTGGCAATGCCCCATAGATTCTCTATGGGGTCAGGTCAGGCGAGTTTGCTGGCCAATCAAGCACAGTATACTGTATACTTTTCAGAGGTCCGATATTGTTCTTTTCTTCAATCCTTGTCTTCTTGGTTCCATGTAATATTCTAATTTTCTGGGATTGTGGATTTGGGGTTTTCATTAGCTGTACGCCATGATCATCACAATTATAACAAATTAAGGCTTGACTTATCTCGCTTTGCATGTAATGCGTCTGTCTCATATATCAGTTTCACCTTTTAATTTGCATTACTGAAATTAATGGACTTTTGCACGATATTCTAATTTTCCGAGTTTCACCTGTAGCTAAGAAGAAGAACATTCAGTCATGGAACCATTTAAACAGGTTTCCAGAATTACTGCTAAAATCCATTCCATAACATTGACCAACACTTACCAATGAGAAAATGAAAGAAATTATAAAACAAAATCCAGCTCAGAAGTCCTGGGGAAAAGTAGCGAGTGGCCTGAGCAATCCTGATGCAATTCTATTCCATCAGGTCTAGTCTTCTAAGCTGTCTGGATGGCAGAGTGTTGGGGGACCCACATGTTAGCTGCTCTCAGTTGCTTGAATGAAAATCAGGGCATTAGTTAAGCCAATGCATAACCAACCAAACCAGGAGGCCCCAAACGCTTGGTAGAAAATGAAAAGGCATTGGTCAGCTTTCTGAAAAGTAGGCCTCTGTTGGGAAGAGGTTCTACAAGGAAGGATCCACCAAAGAGAAGGCCCTGCTTCCCAAAGAAGCCAAGTTAACGTCTGGTGGGAAATGAAAGCCAAGATGGGCCTCTCCAGAGGATCACAGCAAGCAGAGATTTATAATTGAATCACTTTTCAATATTGGTTTCTGCTTTATTTACAAATGCAACTCCCAAATCCCATTCATGTTGTCCCTGAAAGTTGGCTCAAGAAATACAATGAAGTGAGAGCATTGAAATGGGTGAATTTTGACATAGCTCTAGGAAAATTGAAAAGAGGCAACTGCTGATGATAATTCCCTTGTGTTTCCCATCCGTAGGAGAAAGCCGCGGTCCGAGCAGCAGCCATCCAACATCTTGGGATGCTTCGGACCAGGTTTGGGGAGCAATGGCCTCCATGTACACCTGAGGAAGGCCTGGATGAGCTTGTGAATGTTTTGATTCACCTGGAGGATGAGGATCAGGTGTCTGAGGTCAGTTCCCACCAGCACAGCTTCTGTAGGGGGAGGCAGGAATTATCCTCAGGATCCTCATGTGCAGTTTCTCCTCCCAAGGCTGATGAACCTCCATGGGTTCATTGTCCTACATGCCCTTTCTTGACTAACTTCTTCACCTCCACCGCTTATTTATGGCCTTGCCAAGAACAACATTCAGAAATATTATATAAATATTAGGCCCCCTAAGTCCATTGGGACTGGTCAGCGTTGGTGTGCTGAATTCTTCATGGGATTGAGCTGTAAGAATACACAGAAGTAACTAGGAGCACGCTACCCTCCAGTGTCATGCTTGTTTCTTTCCACAGGCAAAGGTGGTTTTTGGACAAGGTGTTATGGACACCTCCCCACCACCACTTCCAGGTTTGTTTAGTGGTGCTGGGTGCCGTCTCAAAGCAGCCCACTCCAGCAGTCAATTGCTCTATACAATACATACCTTTTGTTCTGTACCTACCAATACAGGCTATGATTAAGGAATGTAGTAGTAGTAGTAGTAGTAGTAGTTCTTTTATTGCAGCCATAAGCCAAACAAAAACAAAAGTGACAATAACACAGCCATTCAGAATTACAATAAGCAGAATAAATATAACAATACATACAAGTAAGACTAAAACTACCATAAGATCAAACTTATAAAAGTCCGTGGCAGGATGTCTGTCTCATCACCCCATAAATAAATTTGGCTACCACTTTGGTGACTTCATCATTGGTATCAGCTAAACAATAATTAAGATAAAAAGGATCAGACCTACCAGGGAATTGCTCTAGTAATGGATGCAGTAATTCATTCCTAGAATCACGATAAAGGGAACAGTATAAAGGAATATGAGTGACTGTTTCCAAACTACCCTCCCCACATAGACACAACCCGGAAACAGGGGGTTCTTTAGAGAACCTCTTTTGAAGCAAGGCTGAAGGTAATACATTCAGCCTAGCCGTAGCAAAGGCTGGCCTAAATTTAACAAAATGAAGAGTGGTTTGATAACTAGCAGCCTGTTTTCCAGCTGGAGGGGAAATGCCAAGGTACAAAGGGGAACAATATTGTTTCCAAAGTCAAGTAGGTGTTGGTACTCAATATCCTTTAGGTGCTGAATGACAATAGCCTTCGCCTTTACAAAACCCAAGGAGAAAATGTGAGAGGGGGAAAGCCCCATGCCCAACAATTTGTTGGTGACAACAGACAAGCATGGATTAGGGAAGGTGTCTCTCCACATATGTTGAACATATGAAGGTCCCTCAGGGTCTAAACAGAGTTTAAGCCTGCTAACTGGGCAAAGAGGCACCTTTTACCATGGTGATTCTCTTTATTTAGCAGGGGGAGAGTAACTGGCCCTATCCACCCCCAGCACAGTACTTCCAGTGACTGTTGCTGGTGTGTGTCTTATGTTTCTTTTTAGAATGTGAGCCCTTTGGGGACAGGGAGCCATCTTATTTGTTTGTTATCTCTCTTTGTAAACCGCCCTGAGCCATTTTTGGAAGGGCGGTATAGAAATCGAATTAATAATAATAATAATAATAATAATAATAATAATAATAAGAAGAAGAAGAAGAAGAAGAAGAAGAAGAAGAAGCAGCAGCCAGCGTGTGAATGAGGCCTCCCAAGCTAAACAGGAGATCGGATAAGAGCTGGTCTCCAAACATAAAGCAGCGTAAGATACACATTTGGGAACTCTGAAAATGGCTCTAAGGAATCTAGACTGGATCGATTCGATATCTGGATGGACCCCTTGGATCCAGATAGCGACTCTGAAGAGCATTTGAGCCACAATCTTGGCTCAAAACACTCGCAAAGCCATTGGTATAAATTAGCCACCTTTTCCATTAAAAAAGCACAAAAAGGCATATAGTGTGTTACGTGCCAGGGAGATAACATGTAACTGCTGCGATTTCCAGTTCAAGTTGGATTGGAAATAGGTCCCAAGGTATTTGAACTTGGTGACTTGTTCTATACTGGTCTGGTTGATCCTGCATTTATAAACTTTCCTAGAATTCGAGATACCAAAACCTTTGATTTATCAAAGTTAATGGAAAGTTTGTTTATATTACAATACTTGGCAAATGCCTCCAAGAGTCTCATTAAGCCAAGCCGAGACTGAGATAAAAGCGCCATGTCATCAGCATATAACAACGCCAGTGCTCTTACATCTGCCAATTTAGGAGAATGGGCATCTGCCCTTCCCAAAACCTGGACCAGGTCATTAATAAATAAACTAAACAATGCAGGTGCCAGCAGACAAGCTTGCCTGACTCCTCGTGTGGTAGGAATATGCTCAGTTAGGGCCCCTGAAGGATCATATCTAACTTTGATTGTGGAATTGGCATAAAGTCATCTGATTAGGAATAAGAGCCTTTTATCAATAGATATTTCACTACAAACAACAAAAGAAGTTTAGCCCATAGTACCTCTCTTGGTATGGAATCAAAAGCAGCTCGCAAATCCATGAATGCGACAAAGAGTTTACCCTGTGTACTTGCATGCCAGATGGTATAATACCATACAGTGATCTAGCTTCGAGTGGCCAGCCCTGAATCCTGCCTGCTCGGGGCCTAGAATATGGTACTCCAGCGTCCAGCCCTCCAACTTATCCAAAAGATAATGGGCGTAAAGTTTGCCTATCACCGATAACAAGCTAATGGGTCTATAGTTGGAAGGGATGGAGGGGGAGCCATGTTTATAAATAGGGACCACAATGGCCTCACTCCAGGAAGAGGGAATAACACCTGTGTTATTAATCGAGGTAAACAAACTGGCTAGGACATGAGCCCACCAATCAAGGTTACCTAATACTGTCTACAGGGAAAATGAGATCAGAAGCAGGCGCTTTCTTTTTCTTTAGACCTCTAACTAGATTAACTGTATCATCCAGTGTAAGAGGTGGCCACAAGGGCAACTTCTCAAGGGTGGAGGGATCATTACCCAAAGAGGCCGAAGCTCCATTAAAGGGAGCATGAAAGTGGGCTACCCAAGCGGGTGCAGGAACCACAAAAAGCACTCTAGGATATGTAGAACCTGAAATAATGTGCCAGAAGGCACCACTATCCTTATTATGAGTGGCCAAAATTAATCTCCTCCAGATATTTTTCTGTGTCTGGGACTTGGCAGACCTCACACATATTTTATAAGCTTTCTTAGTTGTAAAATATTCTGGAGGGAGCACTTGGTTGGAACCAGCTCTGTATTCCCTATATATGCCCCTCAGCCTGGGAAGCAGATCCCTGCACTGGGAGTCAAACCACTCATTAGAGTCGTTCATCCTACCTCTCTAGAAAGAGTGCAGTTGACCTGTAGTCAGGATCTTTTGCGAAACCTCAGCCTCAAGCTTCTCATAACAGGAGATTGCTAGCGCTCCTGGCAGGGCCTGCACAACACAGTTATATAACTCAATGCCAACTGCAGAAGAATACAGGATATTCAATGCCCTTTCCACATCAGGTGACCATTTTACCTTCCATCCCATTTTAGTAGGGAAGGATTCAACTGAGCTAGAAATAAAACAATCTTTTCTAGCTCGTGGTATATCAAGGCAAAAAAGAAGGGGCAGGTGATCTCTAAAAGCTTGATCGCCCACTTCAAACACTATGACCCAATTAAACAGCAGGGGAGAAACCAAAATATAGTCCACCGCACTGCTGCCACAAGAGGATAAATATGTAAATTCACCTGGGATGACAGGGGGGACAGTGCCATTTAAAGGAATCAGATCAAAAGATCTAGCAAGATGTAACAATTTAGCCCCTGCCTTATTAAGGACTCTATCTTTAGATAAGCAAATATGGGTAAAGGAACCATCTGAGTTATCACCCCCACTCCACAAATGGGAGGCGTTTACTTCATTATTATCCGGGCCACATCTTGCATTGAAATCACCCAAGAGCAGAATCTCAGCGCACGGGATCTTCAAACTAGTTTCCAGGATATAAGAGTCCAGTTGATCCCAAATGGCAGCCATAGGGCCATAAGAGGAACCGGGGGGGGGGATGCAAACATTAATTAACAATATGTCCTCACATGGGGTTTTAATGAGAACAGCCATTGCAAAAGGAAAAAAGTCAAGCAACCGTAGGGAGTCCAGTTCTAAGGAAAGCAAAACACAGCAAGCCAAGCCCCCTTTTAAGTCTTCACCTATTGGAGTCAGAGTGGGCAACAATTTATAAATCACATAGCCGTTGATATTTAAATCTTCCTTAGACCATGTTTCCTGCAGCAGTAACACATCCCACCAGGGGCGTAGCTATAATTGAGCGAAAGGGTTCAAAGAACACGGGCCCCCAGTTCCTGACGGCCCTCCAGCTCCATCCCTCCCTATTTTCTCCACTGTCTTCCTCAATCTGAGGGGCCACCAGAGAGAGGGATGAACACGGGCCCCCTCTTCCCTAGCTACGCCCCTGCATCCCACTTTTGTAAAAAAGATAAAAATGCTAGGTTACATCTTTTCCCAGCCCACCCCGCTATATTCCAACTAATAAAACTCCAATTTATATGGTTACAACCAGAAACACTATGTTTCGAGCCTGTAGGAAGAGAAGGCTCATGTGTGACTAAATCACTAGGATGGCTGAACATATCGCACAGAAGCATATCCCAGTGGGAAGACTCTCCTTTAAAGCTGAACATGGCATCAGAGGAATAAGCTGAGTTATAAGATGCATTTGGCAATCCACTCCAAGATGGCTGCAGCCCAAACAGTCATCTCTGAGCGTAGGCTGATGTCTGGATCAACAGGCAATACTGTCTAACTGCAGGAGGAAAAAAGTTGGTGATTTTGGTTTGTGTCCAGTGTGGTACAAGTCCAAAAGGCTCAGAGCTCAAGGGACCTTCTCTAAGAGCTAGATTGGGAGGGAGCCCCTTGCAAGAGGGGTTGGGAGTATTAACCGATCTCCCAGGATTCGCCTACAAAACGCTCTTCAGATGTTTGCAGTTTTCTGTCAGAATGGTTTCAAGATGGGACAATTTGGAAATATTAGACCACAGTCCATCCTTAAGGAGGGATCTAGGTTCCCGGAGTAAATCACTCTCCTCATCAGATGATTCCAAGGAATGGGTGTAAATGGGAGGATTTTGTACTTCCTTCATTTTAGACAACTCATCCATTGCCATAACTAAGGGGACATCAAGAAACTTCTCAGGGGGGATTAACTGACCATAGTGGTGGTCGGGTACGGGCAACTCCAAGGGCGCTCCAACTTCCGACAAAATCAAGGGAAAGAAATCCTCAGATTCTACCAGGGGGATCAAAGCTAACTTAGGTGGAGAGGGGAACAAACCCTCACAGAAAAGGCCGCGGGGCCAGAACTTGGAGCGCAGACCGAGGGAGCAGAAGATAGATAGCTCACCTGATCTGTTTTATATATGACCTGATGCCCCCTAGCGGAATGCCTTCTAGACAGATAGCTCGTGGAAGGCTTCTCTATGTTCACCCTAGACTCCCTTCAGTTCTTCAGAGAGGACCCTGTGTGACTTATATTTAGCTTCCTAAGCTCCATGAAAACTCATCTGGGATAAATATCCCATTTAGCCAGATGGTTCTTCATATGTAGTAAGGACTGTGGAATCAAAGCCCTGGCAAATGTAAACTGCAATTTTTGCATATGAGGCATAATAGGGTCCAAAATAAAAAAGGAATCGAGGTAAATGGCATTGTGAGCAAAGGCTAACAAAGATGCAAGAGAACTAACAATTTGTTCTTTAGAATTCCACTAAGGTTGGTAGACTAATTGAAAACAGAACTTTTCCTGGCTGAATGCAGCGTCAGCCGGAGTTGACTGTGAAGCTGACCCACTAGGATTATAATGAGCTCTCAAGTTCCTTGAGGCTGGTAAAATATTAAAATAAGTATCAGTCTGCACACTGACATCGACGATGACAGGGGCTTCCTTAAATATTGCAGTATCAGCCATTGAGGAGGGCTTAGAGTCCCTCCTCAGCTCAATAATCAACGTATCTAGCTGTTCAGTTATTAACGATAAGCGATGGAATAGGACCTTTAAAGACTCTTGCACCAAGAAAGCCATGCTAGAAGAGACTCCCTCAACAGAATCCAATGAAGGTCTCTGACAAGGGGCTTGCCTTTGCGTGACAGAATTATCCAAAGAATAAGAGAAGGTTCACTCACTGCACTCTCCTCACTGCTGCTGCAAAAAGTCAAGGGAGAGTTACAATCAAAAGAGCATTCCATAGGATTATTACAAGTGCTTACTTCTGGGTTCACTGAGGAATTCAGCAGCACGAAAGCATCCTCCACGTTTCCCTTCTGATTATCATTTAGTGGAACAGATTGAGGAAGCTGAGTGAAAAGTGGTTCCTTCCTTTCTGTGGGAGTGTTCTTTCCTCCTCCGGTTTTAGTCAAGAAGTTGTTTAATGCGGGACGGGGCATTTTCCCACCTTTTTTATCTTTGGAGATTTTCTTTCTGTGCTTTGCTCCCATCGCGTGCAGCTTTCAACCTTCAGCGTCAACCTTCAGCGTCTTATCTTCCTAGGCAGTTCAGTAAACCCAAGGCCACGGTATCTTTAAATGCAGTTGCTAGCAAACATAAACACATAATAAAAAAGCATGCCAGCCAATAAAAATGGTTAAAAACAAATTAAAAACCAAGGAGAGAAGCTCTGAAGTTGAGAGACACGTGCATATGCTTACTGGGCCACAGTTTGCCCTTATATGGGGAACTCCTCAGCTTACAGCCAGGGAATTCAGTGTGGTTTTCTTCCTCATACTTAGCTGTCCTTCTAATCTTACTTGGGACATGCCACTACTGAATGCACATACCTTCCACCATTTTGCAAATGAAAATAGGGGTTCATTGGTAACACCCAGTTCTCATCACAAGGATTACTGCCTAAGCCCTGAAGAGCATATTCCACCTGCTAGATGCTGTGCACCACAGAGTGCCCTTTGCTAAGCAGCATTTGCCCTGGTTGCATATGAATGGGAGACTATATGTGAGTACTGTAAAATATTCCTCTTCATGGATGGGGCCGCTCTGTGAAGAGCATCTGCATGCTTACATGCAGAAGGTTCCAAGTTCCCTCCCTGGCATCTCCAAGACAGGGCTGAGAGAGATTCTTGCCTGCAACCTTGGAGAAGCTGCTGCCAGTCTGTGTAGACAAGACTGAGCTAGATGAACCAATGGTCTGGCTCAATATATGGCAGCTTCCTATGTTCCTATGGAGGGAACGAAATCCTGAAGAACAACAGAACTGGCAATACACATGAGAAATAACAAATAAGGCATCCCAGAGACAAAAAAGGGGACAAGAGCAGGAGCAGTGATTTACAAGGAACATAACTCAGAAAACATGGGCGGCCACTGGCAAATAGGAACAATTAGAGGCTATTCTGGCGATCAGCTGAAATGGAGCTAGGGGTTAACCCACCTAAGTAGCCCTCCCCTTAAACCGGGTTTGCGGAGCAAGCACTCCGCAAACCCGTGTTTTCAAAATCGTGAGTAGCCGCGGCATGGCTCCGTGATGCAGCTACTCATGAGTAGACCCCCAGAGGGGAGGCAAAAAGCCGCCTCCCGGCTCCGGGGGTCTCTCCTGCACGCAGGGCATACTGGAGCTTCGGGGGGTAGCACAGCCCCCAAACAAGCCAGCCCCTGCCAGTTCCGTCAGTTGTGTGGGCGGCTGATCCGGCTGCCCAGGGCTCCTGCCCTGCTTGTCTGTGGGGAGAGCGGGCTTAGCCCACTCTCCCCGCAAACCCGGCAAAAGCGGGTTGCATGGATCGTGAGACCCGCCTCTTAGAGTTCTTACGTGGCTGTCCAATGGGAGAGGCCACTTCTCTGCCTGAGCTCTTCTGCTGTTTGCTGCATCTCTCCCCTTCTCTTCCGTCACTGCAGTTAGCGGTCTGATTTTTAAGAAGGGATGAGCGAGGGCTGGAAGCCAAGCAATATTGCTCTGTGCACCTCCCTTGAGAGAGAGGCAAATTGGTCCACTGAGAGATTGGTAAAGGTCTTTTTCAAAGGGGGAGACTCCTCAGTGTGAAACCACCTTAAGTGGCGCAGCGGGAAAATGCTTGACTAACAAACAGAAGGCTGCAGGTTTGAATCCCCGCTGGGACTATATCGGGCAGCAGTGATATAGGAAGATACTGAAAGGATCATCTCAGACTGCGCAAAAGGAGGCAATGGTCAACCCCTCCTGTATTCTACCAAAAGAAAACCACAGGGCTCTGTGGGCACCAGGGTGCTTTCCAGACTAGCTGCTGGAACAGCAGCACAATGCCTCTGTTCGGGCAAGTCGCATTTGGGACGTAAACAGCAGGGGGAGCAGTCTCGCAGCAACTAATAACCCCCCCCCCCCAAACCAGCAACTTTTTCATGCTAGATGTTCGACGTCCTTGCTCTATATTTCAGCAATTAAATTCGCAACAAGGCATTGGAAATGTGAATGGCACCCTGCTGTCCCTGTAGGGACTGCGGTGTCACAGTGCAGGAAGTCTGAAAGCACACTTCCGAGATATGTCCTGACCCCGTTGTAGAGTCTAGTCTGGACAGCGCCCTGGAGTCAAAATTGCCTTGACGGCACATGTTACTTTTTACCTCAGTGTGGTCAGAGTTCCCAGGCCGCCTTGTGTGCCCCTCAGCTGCTCATTGCCATTTGCTTTTGACTTGGCTTCCACACTGGACTGAACAGTGGTGTTGAGGCTAGAAGGGGGGCCATGGTCCTCCTGGGGTAAAGAGCTAAACTGAGGGCAGATGGAAAGCCTGAACCACCCGTGGGCTGTTCCTTCTCTGGCTCTTCAAGTTGCCAGCAGTCTGAATAATAGACCAAAGGCTGTTCCCTTCAAAAACATTCCAGAAGAGAAAGGTTAGAGTTGCAAGTCATCTTTTGCATACTGGCCAATATCCAATGCAGTCTAATGTCGGTGGTGCTGATCCACTTGCACATGCTCACAGTGAAGCACTGGCATTCTTGCACTTTGGCGCAAGTGTACAAATACTTTAAACAGCACACCTGCATTCTGGGAGCACTATTTAGATTGGAAAACCACCACTGCATTTAAGGACCACTATTTAGATTGGAAAACCACCACTGCATTTAGATTGGAAAACCTCCCAGACCTGCATTCTGGGAGCACTATTTAGATTGGAAAACCACCACTGATGGCCGAGTTGCAAACTGGGAATAACTCCTGGAGCTTTTCCAAATGGCGATTTAATGCAGCTTTGCAACATTTAGGCGGGGTCAGGGAAGAGTTCATACGAAGGATCCATTTACAGCAGTCCCTTGTTGTTAAGCCTTATTCAGCATTCCTCCTGATTTGCAGTTATGACACATTATATGTGTCCTACAAAAAGTAGTACTTTGGTGCATTGCTCAAAATGGCTTAATTTCAGTCACTTCCTGCTGCAGTAAAACTGGCCATCTGGGAAAGTTCCTGTTCTTAGTGGCACTTACTCCCAAGTAAACATAGGTAGGAGAAGGAGAAATCAATAGGAAGGGCTGGTCAAGGTCAGCTTCATCCTGGAGAAGCTGCCACTGGAGGGAGCATCTGATGAAAAGCTATCAGTGCTGTCTGTCTTTAGGTCTTGAAGTTCAACTCTGCTTGTATTGCAGGCAACAAAGGCCACTCTGAAACAGCTGGTCCCAGAGGTGAGGTGGCGGGTAGACCCCAAAACCTATAGCCTCCATCGTGTGCTCCATCAGGCGGCCAAATATGTGGTGAGTTGAGTTGCCTTTGCGGCGATCCTGAAATACCTCTTGCTGATTCTTTCTCATGACTTGATCGTTGTTAATTCTACCTGTCCTTGCTGGAAATCAGGGCAGCTTACACTGGGTTCTCCCCAGAACAACCCCTGAGGAAGGGCGGAAGGAGAGTGGTCACAACCTCACCACCAAGCTTCATGCAGTAGTTTGAAGTCTGGTCTTCCCAGCCAGAGACATCTCACCACAGTGACTGGCTCTCAGTGGCAGAAGGCTGGTTCAAGAGTGTTGTCTTGCCTGCACAGAACTGCTTTTTTGTTTTGTTTTGTTTCTGTTAGACCTTGTAGAGCCTATATATAGGATTAGGTCTTTCCTATCCAAAGTGTACTTCACCAATAAATCTACTTTGTATCTAGATTCTACAAGAATCTCCATATGTCTTCTATAAATAGCTGCAACAACTAAACTCTGCATTCCAGTTACAGAGTGGGGGTAGCTTCTTTAGTGCTCTGCTAATTAACATCACTGGTAAATTCGCCCTCCAACAGGGTTATGGGCCCAGCAGCCTAAAACATCTACAGCAGAATTTATTTATTTCTCCCCTCTCTTTTAGAACTTTCTTGTTCCCTTTTAAAGCTAAAATTCCCCAGACTTGCTATAACGCTTTGCAATTTAAGCTTAGTGCCTGATGCTTCCAGAGCCATGGTCACAGGCTCAAAACTTTGAGGCAAAGATTGTAAAATCAGTCCGATAAACATTTGCTCATTTAATTCAGATCCACATTGTTTTAGAAATCTGTTCATCTCTAAAAGGTTGGCCATGTGAGCTGAGAAATCATCAAGTTTTGTAATTGCTTTCATCCAGCTTGGGGAGAGCTGTTCCTGGATCCATGCTTTCTTTCTGACTAAATCAGTTGCACTTCCAAAAGAGGAGCGGGGGGGGGGATAAACTCTGCTGTAGATGTTTTAGGCTGCTGGGCCCATAACCTTGTTGGAGGGTGAATTTACCCATGATGGGTTTTGTGATTAATTAGCAGAGCACTAAAGAAGCTACCCACTCCAGTTACAGAGCAGAACACAGAGTTTAGTTGTTGCAGCTATCTATAGAAGCTGAAACTGGATAAACATGGAGATTCTTGCAGAATCTAGATATTAAGTAGATTTCATTATTGGTGAAGTACACTTTGGATAGGAAAAACCTAATCCTATCTATAGACTACATAATGAATAGTTAGGGAGAGACAGAGAGAGAGATGTTTCCATCTGCTCTCCAAGAGGAAGGGATTCTGAGACTCACTACAGGAACTGCTTGAGGAGTCATATCAGTGATCATAGAGTAGAGACAGATAGGAACAGCTAGGGAGACCCTTACTCACTATTTCTACTCCCAATGCCCCTAGTGGTCATCGGGATAGTCTGTGCAAAAGGTTGATGCACTGGAACTCTTATCTCCAACAGAGTGTTGTCTTGCATGCACAGAACTGCCTCTCTTTTTTTGTTTCTGTTAGACAAAAAAGTACAAGAAGGATCTGGTGCGTGGTGCTGCCTTCAGCTGCATGCTTCCTTCCTCCAACAATCTGCCAGCAGTCTCAAGGGTGGCAGCACTCTTTGTCGGTAAGTGAGGCAGTATCCTTCCTCTTTAGTGATGGACCTCAGCCTGCCCTGCCAACCCCTATCTGTGGTCTAGCATGATCCAGAAGTGAGGCAGTTCAGGATTTGAATGGAAGTCACCCTTGCCGAAGATGCTACAACTCAGAGCCAGGAAGGAGGGGTCACTGGGCTCTGTAGAAACAATGCTTTGTTGTTCTGTTCTGTACTCTCCTCAACGGCAGGATGTCTCTAAATAGGCACAAAGGAAAGCAAGTACAGGAGATTTGGAGTATGTGTATCATATCAATTTAACTGCATGTTACTTTAAATATGTCATTAGGCCCTTGCACGCATCCAGATCAGTACCATGACACAGAGGGAGGGAAGGCTTAATCCTTGCTTGGCTCCCAGTGAGGGCCCAATCCAGATCAGCCCCACTCCTTAAATGCAAGTACTCAAAGGCCAAACTATGTGTTTCAAGTAATACATTTGGACCCTAAGCAGTGGGGAAGCAAGGCAAACCTTGATAGGCAAAACTGCTCTTAAACACAGCACCAGCTGAATTCTCCAGAGGTAAGAGCCACTCCCAAGTCTTTCACCTGCCCACTGCAAATAGTCACAATTCTTTCTCTGGGCAAAATTTGAAACCGCCTCCGCTTTCCCCACTTCTTGGTACATACTTCACAAGCAGAACACTGGCCTGTAACCTCATATGGAGTATTGACCACCTCCATTCCTGGTTGACCTGGATTGCCCAGTAAGCATTGTTCAGTTAATTATCGGTAGCCAGGCCATGAAGGTGGGCAACATAATGCCCATAAGGCCTTCATTCAGTCTTGGAGGAGTTCCTTCTGCTCAGGTCTCTAGAGATGCCATGGCATACCCCAGCCACTCCATCCTGCTCCGCCCCCCTCCTCCACTAGTTAGGTAGATAGATAGTCTAATCTGATAGACTGGATTCCCCGGTGGTGACTTCTGTTTGCTCCGTTGTCTCTATAGGACACCTTGCTCACAAGGATGCAACCTTCATCATGTTGGAGGATATGGGCTCTTACTGTACATGTAAGTGGGAGATTTGTCTTTGGCAGAGAGGGAAGCAAGTGGCTTCTGCTAGCAAGTGTGCCTGAAGACAGATGCAACACTGAGAAGAGGGATGGATGGATGGATGGACGGGTGGATGGATGGATGTTGATGGCAACTCCACTGCCCCCAAAACACATGTACATTTCTCTTTCTGTTTGGAGCAAGTTCTGGCTTGGAAAAATGAGAAGGGCAGACAAGCTTTTGTTTTCTCAGAGAAAACATGCCTCTGAAATGGCCCTGGAAGCCACTGGTGCTATGTCTCTGATGCCCACATGTTGGCTACAGCCGATAGATCACCAAGCTATCTTCCCCATCCTAATCCCTGGAGTCGTTCTGTGACTCTTTGAGAACAATGGGAATACAGATTCCGTTCCAGGTTACCCAAGAACCAGTAACTTGTAAGTGGCTTTCATGTGACATCTGCTAGAAAAAGCTTCCTCCCAGCTGCCCTATTGGTATCCTCTGTGCCTCGGTCAGGTTCAGACACAAAGGGAGCAGAGAGAAGCGTTCCTGGTGGCTGTCCCCCACCCCCATATTCCCTCTCCTACTATCAAGTTGCCCAAGTCTTGGCACAGTTTTTTTGCCCTTTGAAGTCTAAAGAAATACATCCCACTGGTGTTGGGGTGGGTGGAAGGGTAGTCATCTGTGCATCTTTGGCCAGCTGATCTATTCTCTCTTGCTCCCTCAGGGCTTGAAGGGATGGCCGAGCATAATGATGAAGAGGTGCGGCGTGCAGGAGAAAGCACCATCTGTGTCATGCAAAAAGCCATTAATGACCATGCTAAAGGGAGAGTACACACACTAAAGAAAAGGTTTATCCGGCATGTGAAAAAAGAAAGATGCCCCAAAGACTTCAAACACTCAGTGCCTGGTGAGTGAGGAACCACCATTGTAGCACAACTCCACTGTCCCTGGGGCCTGTGAGGGGAACTTTCCAATGACCTGTAGCCCGTGTGAATTAATGGGAAGAGGGCAATCTGGATTGTTCACCTCAGTCAGAAAAAGGCCTTGGCCAACCCTTTCCCTGTTGGAGAGGAGAGCTGGTCTTGTGGTAGCAAGCATGACTTGTCCTCTTAACTAATCAGGGTTGCATATGAATGGGAGACTAGAAGTGTGAGCATTGTAAGATATTATTCCCCTCATGGGATGGAGCTGCTCTGGGAAGAGCAGAAGGCTGCAAGTTCCCTCCCTGGCTTCTCCAAGATAGGGCTGAGAGAGATTCCTGCCTGCAACCTTGGAGAAGCCACTGCCAGTCTGTGTAGGCAATACTGAGCTAGATAGACCAATGGTCTGACTCAGTATATGGCAGCTTCCTATGTTCCTATGTAATCCAACTTGTGGGCAGGTAAGAGCAAAGGAGCCCTCAGAAGCTGGTTGCAGAGAGAGGCTTCCCTGGCTTTGGGAAGGCTGGTAGTCCATCCTTGCAGAGTCTCATTCTCCAGTGCATGATGGCATCCTGGTCCAAGAAGACGCCAAAGTACATTTCATCTCTTTCCCCCTTTCTCTTAGACTCGTGCAGTCTGGGTCTCAACCCCAGTGGGCTGGGTGTCATCAAAGAAGGCAGACTCCTTTAGGGCAGGGCCGGATTAAGCTAGTGTGGGGCCTGTAGCATATGTTATGAAGGGGCTCCAAATTTTAAAAATACACATAAATATTGAAACATAAATTATTTACTTGCATAGTAAAGTAATTCAATTTTTTTCATTTGCTTAGTGCCCCCCCACCAACCACCCCATGCCTCCACTCAGCTGAGCCAGCCAGTCAACAAATTTTGCAAAACACACACACACACACACACACACACACACACACACACACACACTTTCGTGACTCCTGACCATGGGTTTTCCTTCGGAGTTATTTTCACAAAGAGAAAGGGGGTGGGGAACAAAACTCTGAATGTTTAAATTAAAAGGTTCTCAGGAATTCTGTACTTTGAGAAATCTGAACCTATTAGCAATTTTGGCACACAACAGTGGATGTTTGATTCCAATGTGTGCAGAACATATTGGATCCCAGCAGCCATCACATTAAAAGGGCCATTTGACAATATTAAGAATATATGTTTAACCTCTTGTGCAAGCCTGACAGGAAAGCAGATGTATATTTAAAATAGTTGATGTATTGCAAATGAATGTGATTATGATGAGGTGCATTAGCAACTTCCATGAAAACAGAAGTATCCAAAAGACAATCTTTTGGCAGGAGGCACAGCCTCTTTCCATCTAAATTACACTAACATGCTTAATATTAAAAGGAGGAAATGCACAAATCATTCAGTGCAACCCTAAGCATGTTTACTCAGAAGTAAGTCCCACTGACCTCAATGAGCCTTACTCCCTAGTAAGTGTGTTTAGGTTTGCAGCCTCCGTTTATCTTTGGACAATTTCAACGGGCATCCCAATGTAAAGCTAATGAAGTTGGCAACGCAGCAGTAGTTATTTTAGTTCCAAATTCCCTCCCAAAAGCACTAGATACTAAAGGAGGATATAAGTGACCTTACCCAACAAGACCATAATATAATCTCCCTCCAAGCTCCCCTCAATTGATCCACTAAACTTTGAGACTCCTCTGAGTTACTTCCGGCTTTCTTTTTCCTCTTAAAGGTACACGTTCTCATTGTTTATTTTTACCCTCTCCCAGTCAGTCGGAAAACACTGGCAACATTCAACTAGCATCTTCTTTAGCTTCCTTTCTTCCGCCCGGCATTAATAGTTGGTTGTTTTTTAATCTAAACTGTTTTTATTTCTTTTATTCTCTCTGTGTATGTTTTTAAAAACTTTTACAGTTTGAACAAATAAGGACCAACTCCCTGGCGATTAAGTTATCCTTGAGACCCCTTTGCAAGCTATCTGTTCCTATTGTTGTTCTTACTACTCCCTCCCGTGCTGCTTAACATAATAGATAACCCAATCAATACCATGGTGCCAGGAAGACCTTGCTTAAATGCTCTCGAGGGAGGCGAGAGAATGGGCAGCAGCAGGCAATGAGGAGAGTCAGCAGAGAGTACCAAATAGAGAGCAAAAGAAGGGGCAGACGTTCAAGCCAGGCATGCGGGGCCCTAGAAAACGCAGGGCCCGTAGCAAATGCTACATTTGCTACTATGTTAATCCGGTCCTGGCTCTGTGGTCGCCAGGAGTCGACACCGACTCGACGGCACACTTTACTAAAACTGATAGGACTTGAAAATGTTTAATTGTGGCTGGGTTACGCTCCTAACGTACAAAGAATTTTGCATCACAGTTACCACCAAAATAGCCCCTGTGAGGTTGAGGTTCATCATTCATAACAAACCTTGTTCTTCCATGTGCACATCCAACATACTGTGCATCATTCACATGTAACATAGCCGCACCACCATTACTCTCCCATCCAAATTCGGATGTAACTGCTGCAAATTTTGTTTACATTCATTTCCCACCCCCTGCCCTGAAGTACAATGAGACAGCTTTGTAGCAGAGCAGAAGCAGCAGGTTGGCTATATATCAACTACTATTATTTTGTCCAGTTCTGCATTAGTATATCTGTGTTTATATAAATATATATTAATTTCTGTTACCACTATTTAAGAACCATAGAAGCCAAGGCCACCAAGCTGTATTTTCTCTCTCAAAAGCATGAAAAAATGCATTACCGGTTATATTCACACAACAATCAGATCTCTCTCTCTCTCTCTCTCTCTCTCTCTCTCAGCTCGAAAATCATCAAAGTCATCATCCAAAGCTGTAAAATCCAAAGCTGTAAGAGTGATTTCGGAGGAGGATGGCAGTGGGGTAGACAATGCAGTGACAACAGTAGCTACCACAACTATCACAACTTCTACTACAAGTCAACCTTCTAGTACAACAAGGCAGCCTTCTACTACAACCACGACAAAGCAGGCTTCTACTACAGTTACAAGGAAACAGCCTTCTACTACAACCACAGTGAAGAAACCTTCCACCACAACAAGGCAGTCTTCTACTATGACCACCATAAAGCAAACTCCTACTACAACCAAAGCTGTGGCAACTCCTAGTATGACTGCAATGCAGCTGCCTTCTACTGCTGTTACAACGTCAGCTTCTACTATGACTACAACAAGGCTGCCTTCAACTATGACCACAACAAGAGAGCCTTCTACAACTGCAAATCAACCTGACACGGAGCGTACAACCAAAGGAAATAAAAGTATTGAATCAACTTCTTTGAAGACCATATTATCCAAACCCCTTCTCCCCAATCCAAAAAAGTAACCACATCCTTCAGCATTACTACCACAAAACCATTGAGGCCAAATACTAGCTTGCCACCTCACACTTCTTCAAGTATTAGTAATATACTGACTTCTACTGTGGCTAAAGTCACAGGTATGGCTGCTATGAAAACCACAACTACTCCAGCTAAAGGGACAACAACAATATCCAAAAGAGACACTACTACTGTAGCTATGGAAGCAACTTCAACAGCCGACAGAGACACAACCAATGCAAACAGCCAGGCTGTAACAAGAATGGAAAAAAGTGAAGCAACAAATGAAATTGATAAAAGCGATATCACAGCTGCAAATAAAGAGACTACAATAATAGACACTAAAGACACAAATAGTAATTTAGGCACTGCAAGTCCAATACAGACAGCAGATATTACAACTACAGGGACTCTAATAACTGATAAATCCGATGCAACTGCAGATTCCAAAGAAGCAACCACTGCAGATAAGGAAACAACATCTGTGGAAAGAAGAGAATCAACAGCCATTAATCAGGAGCCAGGTATGGATGATAAAAAAGACAGTAGTACTGTTGATGCCACAGTCATCACTTCAGCTGATAGAGAAAAGGCAACTACACCTCTCACAGATACAACTACAAGTATTGAGAAAGAGATTAAAGAGTCAACCGCAGAGCATAATCAAGAGACAGAAAACTCTAAAGAGAGATCTGTTACCAGAATCAAAGAAAAAAATGACAGTTGGTGAAATGGAAACTTCAGAAAATCAAAAAGATTCTAGTGCAACTGCTGTTAATGAGGGGATGCCAACTGAACTGCTGCCAACCGTAGCCGATAGCTCAAAAAAAGAGACCATGACTCCATCAAGCCCAAATTCTAGAGATACTACAAACACAATAGAATCAGCAATTACATCTCGGACCATCAGAGAAATTGATCAAAGTCAGGAACCAACGAACAAGCCAGAGCAACTTGTAACTCTAGATAATTCAGATCTCATTCCTGATGTTCTGCTAAGAGGTACACCTCAGCCTGAGGTTGATTTTGGAAGTGTGAGACCAGAACAGAGTAGTACAGTGACAGAGACAATAATAGAGACTGATCCAACAAGAGACACAGCCAATCCTGATGGTGATGATAAAAATTACAAACCAGAAAGTAGTACTACAGTCAGAGCATCAACAATGACACAGACTGAGCCAACAAGCAACACAGACAGGCTTGATGGCAGTTATACAAATGACAAGCCAGGAAGTAGCACAACAGTCACAGAGACAAGAGTAACACAGACTGATCCAACAAATGATGCACGCAGACTTGGCAGTGATAGTAACACACCAGAAGGGACAACTTCTATACACAGAGTATAACACAGTCAGATCCAACAAGTAGCACATCAAGCCCTGACAGTGATGTTAAAAATGACATACCAAAGGCAACTACTACAATCGCAGAGACAATAATACAGACTGATCTCTCAAGTGACATACCTACTCCTGATGGTGATGATAAAAATAAAAAATCAGGAAGCAGCACTACAGAGACAACAACAACACAGACTGATGGAGATGATAAAAGTGACAAGCCAGAAGGAACTACTATAGTTGCAAAGACAAAAATACAGACTGATCTCCCAAGTGACACATTTACTCCTGATGATGCTGATAAAAACCAAAAGCCAGAAAGCAGTACCATAGTCATGGGGACAACACCAACTGATCTAGGTGACACATCCAATCCTGAGGACACTAACAAAAGTGACAAACCAGAAGGGACTACTAGAGTCACAGAAACAACACAGACTGATCCAGGTGACACAACCAATCCTGATGGTGGTAATAAAAGTGACAAATCAGAAAGGACTACTACAGTCACAGAGACAATCATAACAGAGACTGATCCAGAAAATGGCACACCTAGCCCTGTTGGTGATGATAAAAGTGACAGGCCAGAAGGGACTACCACAGTCACAGAGAGAAGCATAACAGAGACTGATCCAGCAAATGACACACCTAGCCCTGTTGGTGACGATAAAAGTGTTAGGCCAGAAGGGACTACCACAGTCACAGAGACAATCATAACAGAGACCTGCCCTGAAAGTGATTACAAAAATGACAGACCTGCAGAGACCACAACAGTCAGAGAGACAGTAATAACAGAAACAATAATAACAGACACTGATCTAAGAAGTGGTACACCCAAACCTGAAAGTAATGATAAAAATGACAGACCTGAAGGGACCACAACAGTTACAGAGACGATAACCATACAGACCGATCCAGCAAATGGCACACACAACCCTGTTGGTGATGATAAAAATGACAAACCAGAAACAACCACTACAGTCAGAGAAACCATTACAACAGGAACTGATCCTTCTTCAAGCGATCCAGAGATACAAAAAATAGCATCATCACCCTCTAAGCCACCAAATGATGAGCCTAGTCCGAATGGCAACAGGAATGGTGACAGGCCAGATGATACTACAGAAATAATGGAGACAACAACAATAATCACAGAAACTAATACACCAAATCCCAATCAAAACGATTCCCCTAATCCTGATGAAAGTGACAGACCAGACAGCGTCACTACAGTCACAAAAACAACCACAACCACAACAGAATCAAACCCAAAGGACGGTGATAAAAATGGCAAGACAGAAGTTATCACTAAAGTTACATGGATAACTACTACTACTACCACCACCACCACCCAGTAAAATACAACTGAACAACCAGAAACAACCACACGTGATGTTACAACTAATACAAAAATTGACCTTGTTTCAGATAAACCCACCACAGAAAATCCAACTAACAAGAATACAAATACTACAGTAACACAGGTGACGACAACTTCCTCGGTGACATCCAAACCTCTGAGCACCCCAACTTCTACAGTTGATAAGACTACACAGTATACCTCCACTTTGCCCGCCACACTTACAACTACAAAAAGAAGAGTGATCTATTACCCAACTACAATATATTCCACAACAAGATCTCCTGAGTGAACTCCTAATATAACCAGAGAGTATGTTCGACCAGAAAAGATTGCCACACCCTTATTGTACAAAGGTATGTTCATTTCTTTATTCTTGTAATAAGGCTGAACAACACCACCATAACTACACAAGTGAGATCTGCAGCAAATTTTGCATATGCCAGACCCTAATGCCCATCTCCAGAATACAATAAGTTGTTAACAGGCCAATTCACTTTCCCCACCCCCACCACCAGTATTCTGCTACTGTTGTTTTCCAACAGACACCTTCAACATTTCATGGCTCCTGAGGGCTACTGATCATGGTCAAATGTTAACAGGCTAGTTTCTCTTATAAATTTTTCACTTTTTCTTTTAATTTACAAATACGTGTATTTCTATATAACTATGGGGTTTCTCATGTGTGTAGAAACCAATGCCTAATGTTGTGCTGGCCCTGGTTTGCTTCCAAACTGGTAGATGTTCAACTACCTGAGTTTGATATATAAATCCATGGAGGGAATGTAGGTTCTGTGTGTGTGTGTGTGTGCGTGTGTGTGTGAATAATATTTGCACAGTTAATTGTGAGCCAGGGTGTTATTTAGGGAGTGGGAAGTGATGTTCCCCTTCTGTTTTTCACACCACATGTAAGTCTACCTCTACACCACCCAAGATATGACTTGGGTTCAAATGGGCCACAACTTTACTGAATAAACCAAACTCAAATTAAATCTAACTGCAACAGGCCTGAATTTCAGCTCCCAGACCCAAGATGGGCAATCACACCCTGGCTCTGAGCAGTAGATTAGCACAAATCTGAGCCATAGCCAGTCCTTTAAAGGGGTCAGGGTATCTGCCAGTAATCTCACCCTTCCAAGCTGTTCAGCTTTTGAGGTTGGCAGTCCCACTGGTGTCAAGGAAAAGTCCCCAACTGCTATCCCTCATTTTATTGATAGATAGATAGATAGATAGATAGATAGATAGATAGATAGATAGATAGATAGATTTTTATATCACCTTTCATTAAAACCATCTCGAGGCGGTTTACAAAATATTCAAATCCATATAACACTACATAACAGTTACACAATACAAATACTAAACTGGAATATAAAAATACAAATCTGATTAGAAGTTTTTTAAAAAACTTGCACAATTAGACCATAAAATACAGAGCAGCAGCAAAAAATAAAAACATTCATATAAAAACCTGGGTAAAAAAGTCAAGATTTTACTTGCTTTCTAAAAACTTTTGATGGAGACTGAGGAGCAAATGCCCACTGGGAGAACATTCAAAAGTCTGGGGGCAATAACTGAGAAGGGCCTGTCCTGCATACACAAATTCTCAAATTCTGTGACAGACTGAGGCAAATGCTTCCTCCAGGCATGGGTGTCTGGGGCTGGGGGCAAGAGGGTGCACACACACACACACACACACACACACACACACACACACACCCTTCCAATGAGCCACTTCCCATTGACTTCAGTGGCACATTGGCTTTAATTATCTAACTGCTAACTGAGCAAAGAGGCGCCTTTTCAAAGTGGCAGATATTAAGCAGGGGGAGAGCAACTGGCCCTCTCCAACCCTAGCACAGCATCTTTCCAGTGGTTGTTGCTGGTGTCTAACATGTTTATTTTTAGATTGTGAGCCCTTTGGGCACAGGGAACAATCTTATTTATTTATTATTTTCCTACATAACCCGCTCTGAGAACTTTTGTTGAAAAGTGGTATATAAGTAGTAGTAGTAGCAGCAGCAGCAGCAGCAGCAGCAGCATATACCCAAGGAGTGGGGTGGTGGTATTGGATTTCTGACTTTGCCTCCCCCCACTGCCAGAAAAAGTCCTGCAGACACCCATGTTTCCAGGAAGCCTTCAGGCAGAGCATGGAGGCAAAATTCCTTCCTTGTTGCTTGTCTCCAGTATTTGGTATGCAGAGGTATAGTGCAACTAAAAATGGAGGTTCTGTTTCACTATCTTGGCTAGTGATAGACGTTCTTCATACTTACTCATCAGGATGTTTTCTCTCTTTGCTATACCGATGGAACATATATGAAGAAAGAAGACTTTGGACTCAGTTTTACACATGCAACTTTGTGATCCAAGACACCAAATTCTCTCTTAATTGTTTTTGTTATTTGAGCCCATGCAGCCAAAAACACCTGAAATCACTGTGTGTTGCGTTCAGCCCTATGGCAGCACAACTCCATATGTGCTGTGATGTCCATAACTCTACCGTTAATCCCAATACCTGATGTCACCATAGCCATTCAAATATTTTTCTTGTACTAGAAACATAGTTGGACTTTTTGGAAAGCCAGTAGAATTGCCACCATCAGGAGAACTGAGGTATCTGTCCTCCTGGAAAATGGCTGCAGAAGCACTCTATAATGCCGTACAAAATGGCTCAATTGAGGGCATCCAGAAACTGTTGGAAGACGGTGTAGATATCAATTCTAAAGTGAATAATCATGGCTTCACAGCTCTCCATTGTGCGGTTTGTGACAACAAGGAGGAGATTGTCGCCTTTCTTCTTGAAAAGGGGGCTGATCCACGTGCTAGAAAGGATAATGGCGCTACTCCTTTTATCACAGCAGGGATAACAGGCAACGTGAGGCTTCTGGAGCTCTTGCTTGACTCCAGAGAAAGAATCAATGAGTATGACTTCAATGGCTTCACAGCATTGATGGAGGCTGCTTGGCATGGGAAAGAGGAAGCCCTGAAATTCCTGTCTGGCTGTGGGGCAGATGTCAATTTTGCCAGAGTAGTGGATAAGGAGAAAAGGGCCCTGAATAGAGGCGGCAGAACAGCCCTGATGGATGCTGCAGAGAATGGCCACGTTGCTGTCGTCAAAGCCCTGGTAGAAGAAATGGAAGCTGTTGTGAACATCTGTGACAATAAGGATAGGAATGCATTAGTCCATGCTCTGTCCATGACTAAAAATAAGAACTGGGACCAGGACAAAGAGGCCATCGCCCTTTTCCTCTTACAACATGGGGCTGTTGTGAACAAGAAAGATGCATCAGAAAGAACTACCCTGATTTTGGCAGTTGAAAACCAGAGCCAAAAGCTGGTGAAGGCTCTGTTGGAAAAAGAGCAAGTTGACATCAATGCTGCCGACAAAAATGGAAGAACAGCACTAATGGTCGCCACTGAGAAGAAAAACTGGGACATAGCAAAGACATTGTGTGAAAAGGGGGCGAGGACAGACATTGGGGACCCCATTGGAATTGCATGTAGAACTTATCACCTTGAGATGGTGAAACTGCTTCAGCAATATGGTGCCATGGCTAGTTCAAGTCAGCCCCAGAAACACTGGACCCCAGTCAGCAAACACTGGGGACCCAAGCTCCAGGAGCTCTATGGGAAAAGCTGCGTTGCTATTGGAAAACTCAGGATCTACAAAGCAAATTGTGATTTCAGGTTCCTGGAAACCTCTCAGGGTGGTGTCTACCTGGGATTTTATGATGAAAAAGAAGTGGCTGTGAAGATATTCAAGAGTGAATCAGCAAATGCCAAGTGTGAGAAAACCTGCCTTGAAAAATGCCGTACTACCAGCAAATATCTGGTAAAGTTCTATGGGTCGGAAGAAGAAAATGCCTGTCTCTACATTTGCCTCTCCTTGTGTGAGAAGAATCTTGAGGAGTACTTGAAGACATCAAATCATGCAACTCTGAAGAGTGAAGATATTCTTCCAACAGTCTTTCAGGCAGTGCAAGAGCTGCATACGTTTGGATTTGGCCACCAAGATCTGCACCCACGTAACATTTTGATAGGTTTGTATTCTTTAGAATTTGGCTGCCAAATACAGTCCACATGGGAGTCCACACCGTGCACTCCAGTGCAGACCCCCTGAGCTGAATGGGACAGATGAATTGTGGGGGAGAAGGAGGTTTTAAAAATCTGGCATATCTCGTGACTTATTTGCACGAGCCGTCTTTTTGCAATGTTACCATTTCCTCTTGCTGCCTCAAGATGAGAAAGGAAACCTGAATGTGATGGGCTTCAGTCCTCTGGAGCAGAGAAACAAGCACAAGCTGCTTAGTTTGGGTCTTCGACTCCTGCTTTCAGTTCTCATTGTTGTAATCACATTGGAGACAATGTGATCCAGCCAATAGATTTGTTTTGTTCTTGGAGGAAAGTTAGATGTGGTGTTGGCAATTCCTTGTGCATACACATGGAATTGTCCCCACCACATAAGAGAGGTGTAAAAAGCAAAATGAGTGTCTGTGTGTGTGTGTGTGTGTGTGTGTGGCCGATTTTGAAGAGTGGCTGTGTGAGAACTGCAGACCCCTCTGACCCACTGGGCCCAGTTCTCTCTGGTGAATTCTATACAACTCGCATTGAGATGAAGGGGAACTGCGATAAAGACCATTACTTTGTTCTCACACACCCATTCATTTCCCTGGGGCCTGGGAGGGAAACTTTCCAATGGACTGTGGCCTGTGTGAATTAATAGGAAGGGGCCTACAGTTGCAAGCTCTGCTCTGCTCTGCTCTGCTCTCTCACAGACTCGTTGTTCCCACACGGGACAGACAGAGATGAAGACCCTCCTACCAAGTGGGCACAACCTCAGCAGTGCCCTCTCCTTGTGAATCTCATGTGCTCACTCCCATTGGCCTTGGCCTTGTCTTGGCTCACACACAGGAAGGGGCAGCTGCAGAACATAAGGGAACATAAGGGAAAGTTCTGCCTGACTTCCTGCTGCTGCTTCTGGGGAGTAGAGGGTGGAAGAAAACTTGGCCTGCATCCCAGTCTAGGAGAAAGAAGGTGAAGCACACACAGAAGGATTTCGGGATCTTGGGATCAGGGGCTGGGATGGGGGCCAAGTGGGAAGGCCCTGAGTGGGTCAAAGGGACGTCCGTTGCCTCTTTTCACTTGGTTAATCCCATGAACGTTGTGTGCATGTGGACGGGAGTGGAATGTACTATATACATTAGGAACCTTCTGCAGAATCAAGCTTTTCCTATATAACCATCCTGAAGTGGGGGGATTGCCTGCTCCTGTGCTCCCTGCCCTCTGTCATAGCACTTTTGTATGCATATGTTGGAGGGGAGAGGTTTAGTTCACTCCCGTTTTAGCAGAGCATGTGTGTGTGAGAAGAGTAAGCCCATTCAGGAGTATTGAGACGGACATTTCAGGTTCAAAAGCGAGTGAGATTGATTTGGGAAGTTACATACTTGGAGAGAAATGCCTGTGTCCCTGAGCTTTCTGTCTTCATGGTGCAGAGTAGAGAGGGGAAGCGTATCTGTCTCCCAATCGAAAACTGCTGGAGCAGAGGGAGAAACAATGAAAAAGGAAGATTGCAGAGTCTTCCTCGCTATCTCTACTCCTCATGTCCCTAGTGGTCACTAGGAGAGAAGGTACACACAGGCGATGCCACTGAATCTGCGTCTCCAACAGCACAGAGCAAAGGGCTGCTGCTGCTATTACTGTTGTTGTTGCTGCTGCTGCTCCCTTAGACGGAGTCAGCCATTGGTCGTTCTAGCTCAGTATTGTCAGCGACACTCCAGGGCCTCAAGAAAGGGGCTGTCTCACAGTGCTGCCAACCTTTTAACGGTGGACACCAGAGGCTGAAGCTGGCCCATCACGCTTGCAAAGGATGTGCTTTGCCACAGAGCTAGAACACCCTCCCCCAAAGGGCCCAGCCTCCCTTTCCTCCAGAACATGGGCTTCTTTGGGAACTGAACCCAGGCCAGCCCTCTCCATCCAAACAAAAAACCATACCTCACGATCAAGATTAGGTTGAATAGACATCTCTGATCCTCTACTGCACAAATGATAAGGTTTTCCAGTAGTAGGGTTCCTCAAAGGGGATACTACAAGTAGTACCCCTAGGGTACTTCTGCCTCCCCATGCTGCAGATACATGATTTGTTCCCCAGCTGACACGTCCTCACTGACATGTTTTTACGAAATTATGATTTTATGTTTATTAAAAACACAATTCATGTTTTTATGTATATATGTGCGCACACACTGAAATGTTAGTTATGAGACAGGCTCTCCACTGTCTCTCCAATGGGACAAGTTTACTTATCCTTGTTTTACTTATTGAAGTTTACTTGTCCTGTTAATTTCAGTGGAAATACTCATGAGTAACTTAGTCTGAATGTAAGACAGTGAGCGGAGTAGACTCTCTCATGACTGTAATATTGACTTGTGTACACAAGACGCACTCACAATCTCTATGTGGTACCTGAGCTGTAGGTTTGCAGCAGACGGGGTACATTTGTTAGGCCAGAGGTTCCCAACCTTTTTAAACAGAAGGGGTCCTTTCAGTGGCACTTCTATACCTCTGAATCTGTAGCCCTGATCTCTCATGGTAATGCTGGCCTTGCCTTGCTTCTAGAGAGAGCCTGGAAACTCTGAACCTCCTCCTTAGGACTGTTGGCATAGAGGAGGAGAGTCTGGGGGAATACCTGGAGCACTTTGGCAGGCCAGAAGGCTTCAGCCACAGACTCTCCATTTTGGTGATGTAAGATGAAGAACACTGTGGTTTCCCAACGGGGAGAGATGAGCGGGACCTAAGAGTGCAAGAGCTTTTCTTGTGCTGCTGACACTTGTGCCTCTTCCCTCATTCATGAGCTCTGGTTTCACACTGCAGCATACTCATCGCTAAATGTTCATGGTCAACCCCAGCCTTAGTACATTATATTGGTGCTATTTTTGAAGTCAAACACTTGACGGGTTTGCCTGAAATAGGACTGGACATCTACCTTGAGGTGAGAGGGACTGAAGTTCTAGGGAATTTATTGACATATAAAACTAAACAGACGTAAGTTTTGGGTGGTATAAAAATATGTTAGTCAAATAAATAAATAAAGGATCCCTATGACTGCTTTCTGGAGATGCTGACTATGAGGGTTAATGTAGAAATACTCCCTCTAGGGGTCAGTAAAAAAACATCCCCAGGAATTTCAGGCTCTGGAGAGAAGCTAGCGGGGGAGAGGGGTAGCCTGAAAGAAGCAAATGAGCCCACAGGATAACCATCTGTCTGACTTCTGTTGCCCACATGGTACCTCTGCACAACTAGTTGTGTGGATGAAGAGCTTGTCTGCATGGCCAGTCATTTTTTGTATCACAGATACTGTGGTAACTCAAGATGCTGAAGCATAGCTGGCCTCCATTTAGGCAGGTACTTATTTAAGACATAATGTGGGAACAGAGAGTTGGATCTGGATCCAGGAGACTAGGTTGAAGTCTCCTGAGCCTAGTCTCCTTCAAGTCTCCTGAACTACCTTTTAGCAGGGGTGTATCTAGGGAAAATAGCACCTAGGGCTAGCACTGAAATTGCACCCCTGTCCAAAAATCTGACACCCATCTTTCAGATAACTTTACCATAATATCAACTCAAAAATACAAGTCAAGCTCATTAATCTTTTAATTAACAAATTATAATTGCACCTTCCTTGCCTCTGAGGCTGAAGGTGGCCTAAAGCCCTCAGACTAGTAGCCATTGATTGAGCTGTCTACTGTAAGGCTGCAATTCTATGCTCCTTGACTTGGAAGCAAGCCGCCTGAACCCAGTGACACTTACTTCTGAGTAGACAGGCACAGCATTGGGTTGCTCATGGAGATGTGATTGTGTGTGTGTGTGTGTGAGCTTAGTGGAATGCTGAACTCTACATGTTTGGATGCAGCATTTAAGAAGTGCCCATCACAGCATTAGGGGCAAACTAGGTCTAGGCAAAATGAAGCAGCTTTGAGTTATTTAAATTTAGGATGGTGAGGTGACTAAAATTGCTTAACTTTGTCTGGAAGAAGAAATCAAGAAGAAATCCAGATGCTATAATCTTACAATCCTTCTAAACATATTACCTGAATGTAAGTCCCTCTGTAGAAAATTGGATTTGTTACGAGTAAATTATTTACAACTGGTGTGTAGAGGTTCATCAATGCTGAACCTAAACATAAACTGTAATGGACTTGGTGGAAAGTAAACACTTGGTGGAAAATGAAAAGGCATTGGCCAGCTTTCTGAAAAGCAGGCCTCTGTTGGGAAGAGGTTCTACAAGGAAGGTTCCACCAAAGAGAAGGCCCTGCTTCCCAAAGCAGCCAAGTTAACGTCCGGTGGGAAATGAATGCCAAGCTGGACCTCTCCAGAGGATCACTGGAGAAGAAAGTGCTCCTCCTAGTGTAGAAGCTTAACATGCCTGGTCTGTGGGATTTGACAGCTTCTCTTGTCTTTCAATTTGCAGCAAGTCCCAGGAGCACTGGTAGGCAATATTCCGTGCTGCCGGATACTAACTGAGGTGGCAAAATGGATTCCGGAGTGCAGCAAAGTTGCGGTAAGAAATTGGAAATGCTACATTTGCTACTATGTTAATCCGGTCCTGGCTCTGTGGTCGCCAGGAGTCGACACCGACTCGACGGCACACTTTACTAAAACTGATAGGACTTGAAAATGTTTAATTGTGGCTAGGTTATGCTCCTAACATACAAAGAATTTTGCATCACAGTTACCATCAAAATAGCCCCTGTGAGGTTGAGGGTCATCATTCATAACAAACCTTGTTCTTCCATGTGCACATCCAACATACTGTGCATCATTCACATGTAACGTAGCCGCACCACCATTACTCTCCCATCCAAATTCGGATGTAACTGCTGCAAATTTTGTTTACATTCATTTCCCACCCCCTGCCCTGAAGTACAATGAGACAGCTTTGTAGCAGAGCAGAAGCAGCAGGTTGGTTATATATCAACTACTATTATTTTGTCCAGTTCTGCATTAGTATATCTGTGTTTATATAAATATATATTAATTTCTGTTACCACTATTTAAGAACCATAGAAGCCAAGGCTACCAAGCTGTATTTTCTCTCTCAAAAGCATGAAAAAATGCATTACCGGTTATATTCACACAACAATCAGATCTCTCTCTCTCTCTCTCTCTCTCTCTCTCTCTCTCTCTCTCTCAGATAAAAAATCATCATAGTCATCATCCAAAGCTGTAAGAGTGATTTCGGAGGAGGATGGCAGTAGGGTAGACAATGTAGTGACAACAGTAGCTACCACAACTACCACAACTTCTACTACAAGTCAACCTTCTAGTACAACAAGGCAGCCTTCTACTACAACCACGACAAAGCAGGCTTCTACTACAGTTACAAGGAAACAGCCTTCTACTACAACCACAGTGAAGAAACCTTCCACCACAACAAGGCAGTCTTCTACTATGACCACCATAAAGCAAACTCCTACTACAAACAAAGCTGTGGCAACTCCTAGTATGACTGCAATGCAGCTGCCTTCTACTGCTGTTACAATGTCAGCTTCTACTATGACCACAACAAGGCTGCCTTCAACTATGACCACAACAAGAGAGCCTTCTACAACTGCAAATCAACCTGACACGGAGCGTACAACCAAAGGAAGTAAAAGTATTGAATCAACTTCTTTGAAGACCATATTATCCAAACCCCTTCTCCCCAATCCAAAAAAGTAACCACATCCTTCAGCATTACTACCACAAAACCATTGAGGCCAAATACTAGCTTGCCACCTCACACTTCTTCAAGTATTAGTAAAATACTGACTTCTACTGTGGCTAAAGTCACAGGTACGGCTGCTATGAAAACCACAACTACTCCAGCTAAAGGGACAACGACAATATCCAAAAGAGACACTACTACTGTAGCTATGGAAGCAACTTCAACAGCCGACAGAGACACAACCAATGCAAACAGCCAGGCTGTAACAAGAATGGAAAAAAGTGAAGCAACAAATGAAATTGATAAAAGTGATATCACAGCTGCAAATAAAGAGACTACAATAATAGACACTAAAGACACAAATAATAATTTAGGCACTGCAAGTCCAATACAGACAGCAGATATTACAACCACAGGGACTCTAATAACTGATAAATCCGATGCAACTGCAGATTCCAAAGAAGCAACCACTGCAGATAAGGAAACAACATCTGTGGAAAGAAGAGAATCAACAGCCATTAATCAGCCAGGTATGGATGATAAAAAAGACAGTAGTACTGTTGATGCCACAGTTATCACTTCAGCTGATAGAGAAAAGGCAACTACACCTCTCACAGATACAACTACAAGTATTGAGAAAGAGATTAAAGAGTCAACCGCAGAGCATAATCAAGAGACAGAAAACTCTAAAGAGAGATCTGTTACCAGAATCAAAGAAAAAATGACAGTTGGTGAAATGGAAACTTCAGAAAATCAAAAAGATTCTAGTGCAACTGCTGTTACTGAGGGGATGCCAACTGAATTGCTGCCAACCGTAGCCGATAGCTCAAAAAAAGAGACCATGACTCCATCAAGCCCAAATTCTAGAGATACTACAAACACAATAGAATCAGCAATTACATCTCGGACCATCAGAGAAATTGATCAAAGTCAGGAACCAACGAACAAGCCAGAGCAACTTGTAACTCTAGATAATTCAGATCTCATTCCTGATGTTCTGCTAAGAGGTACACCTCAGCCTGAGGTTGATTTCGGAAGTGTGAGTCCAGAAACAGAGTAGTACAGTGACAATAATAGAGACTGATCCAACAAGAGACACAGCCAATCCTGATGGTGATGATAAAAATTACAAACCAGAAAGTAGTACTACAGTCAGAGCATCAACAATGACACAGACTGAACCAACAAGCAACACAGACAGGCTTGATGGCAATTATACAAATGACAAGCCAGGAAGTAGCACAACAGTCACAGAGACAAGAGTAACACAGACTGATCCAACAAATGATGCACGCAGACTTGGCAGTGATAGTAACACACCAGAAGGGACAACTTCTATACACAGAGTATAACACAGTCAGATCCAACAAGTAGCACATCAAGCCCTGACAGTGATGTTAAAAATGACATACCAAAGGCAACTACTACAATCGCAGAGACAATAATACAGACTGATCTCTCAAGTGACATACCTACTCCTGATGGTGATGATAAAAATAAAAAATCAGGAAGCAGCACTACAGCAGTACTCACAGAGACAACAACAACACAGACTGATGGAGATGATAAAAGTGACAAGCCAGAAGGAACTACTATAGTTGCAAAGACAAAAATACAGACTGATCTCCCAAGTGACACATTTACTCCTGATGATGCTGATAAAAACCAAAAGCCAGAAAGCAGTACCATAGTCATGGGGACAACACCAACTGATCTAGGTGACACATGCAATCCTGAGGACACTAACAAAAGTGACAAACCAGAAGGGACTACTAGAGTCACAGAAACAACACAGACTGATCCAGGTGACACAACCAATCCTGATGGTGGTAATAAAAGTGACAAATCAGAAAGGACTACTACAGTCACAGAGACAATCATAACAGAGACTGATCCAGAAAATGGCACACCTAGCCCTGTTGGTGATGATAAAAGTGACAGGCCAGAAGGGACTACCACAGTCACAGAGAGAAGCATAACAGAGACTGATCCAGCAAATGACACACCTAGCCCTGTTGGTGACGATAAAAGTGTCAGGCCAGAAGGGACTACCACAGTCACAGAGACAATCATAACAGAGACCTGCCCTGAAAGTGATTATAAAAATGACAGACCTGCAGAGACCACAACAGTCAGAGAGACAGTAATAACAGAAACAATAATAACAGACACTGATCTAAGAAGTGGTACACCCAAACCTGAAAGTAATGATAAAAATGACAGACCTGAAGGGACCACAACAGTTACAGAGACGATATCCATACAGACCGATCCAGCAAATGGCACACACAACCCTGTTGGTGATGATAAAAATGACAAACCAGAAACAACCACTACAGTCAGAGAAATCATTACAACAGGAACTGATCCTTCTTCAAGTGATCCAGAGATACAAAAAATAGCATCATCACCCTCTAAGCCACCAAATGATGAGCCTAGTCCGAATGGCAACAGGAATGGTGACAGGCCAGATGATACTACAGAAATAATGGAAACAACAATAATATTCTGTGCTGCCGGATACTAATTGAGGTGGCAAAATGGATGCCGGAGTGCAGCAAAGTTGCGGTAAGAAATTGGAAATCGCCTTCGGGTCAACTGCTCTTCATCTGCGTAACCAGAGCTGCATCTATCCTGCCATTGCACAAGCAGAGAGAAGCTAAAAAGAAACAAAAAAGAAGAAATTCCCAAAAGATGGGTGCCCGCCTTATTCCCCAAGATTGGCTGCAATTGGCTGCAAAATGACTACATTGGCTCAATTCTCCCTCAATGGGGGAGTGTATCTATTGATGCTCGGTTGCTCCTCCCACCTGCTCTGAGACAGGGCCAATCAGGTGATAACAGGGCTCTCAATACATTGATCACCCATTCAAATCTCTATGGTAGGCCTGCACAACTCAAATGACCTGGTGTGTCGCAAATGACCATGATATGGCTCATGGGGGCCAAAGTCACTGATTATTAAATTAACACCTAATATCAATCAATTAATCAAATCAAATTAAAATGAATTTAATTAAAATGAATTTAATTAAAATTTAACTTTTGAACTTCTGGCTGGGAAGAATTAATTTAAATTAAAATAAAATAAATTGAATTAAAAATTCTAATAAAATATATACAATGCAACCTGTACAAAATACATAACAAAATGCATTGTTCTTCCTTTCCACCTCTCCCAAAATGGGGCAGTCTGGGGGGGGGAGAGAATGGAGCAGTCTTGGCGAGAGGGAGAGAGAGAGAGAGACGGAGAGAATGGAGCGGTCTTGGGGAGAGGGAGAGATAGAGAATGCAGCAGTCTTGGCGCGAGAGAGAGAGAGAATGCAGCAGTCTTGGCGAGAGGGAGAGAGAGAGAGAATGGAGCGGTCTTGGCGAGAGAGAGAGAGAGAGGAGCAGTCTTGGTGAGAGAGGGTGAGAGAGAGAGAATGGAGCGGTCTTGGCGAGAGGGGAGAGAATGAGAATGGAGCAGTCTGGAGAGAGAGAGAGAGAGAGGGAGAGAGAATGGAGCAATCTTGGAGAGAGAGAGAGGAGCAGTCTTGGTGAGAGAGGGTGAGAGAGAGAGAATGGAGCGGTCTTGGCGAGAGGGGAGAGAATGAGAATGGAGCGGTCTTGGCGAGAAGGAGAGAGAGAGAGAATGGAGCGGACTTGGGGAGAGGGGGAGAGAGAGAGGAGTAGTCTTGGAGAGAGAGAGAGAATGCAGCAGTCTTGGCGAGAGGGGAGACAGAGAGAGAATGGAGCGGTCTTGGCGAGAGGGGAGAGAATGAGAATGGAGCGGTCTTGGCAAGAGGGAGAGAGAGAGAGAATGGAGCGGTCTTGGGGAGAGGGGGAGAGAGAGAGAGAGAGTGAGAAAGAATGGAGCAGTCTTGGCGAGAGGGAGAGAGAGAGAGAGAGAGAGAGAGAGAGAGAGAGAGAATGGAGCAGTCTTGGCGAGAGGGGGAGAGAGTGAGAGAGAATGGAGCAGTCTTGGCGAGAGGGAGAGAGAAAGGGAGGGAGAGAGAGAATGGAGCGGTCTTAGCGAGAGGGGAGAGAGAGAGATAGAATGCGGCAGTCTTGGCGAGGGAGGGAGAGAGAATGCAGCGGTCTTGGCGAGAGGGGAGAGAGAGAGAATGAAGCAGTCATAGCGAGAGTGGGAGAGAGAGAAAGGAGCAGTCTTGTGCAATACAGAGAGAGAGAGAGAGAGAGAATGGTGTAGTCTTGGAGAGAGAGGGAGAGAGAATGAAGCACTCTTGGAGAGAGGGAGAGAGAGAGAATGGAGCGGTCTCGGAGAGAGGGAGGGAGAGAGAGAGCAGCAGTCTTGGCGAGGAGGAGAGAGAATGCAGCAGTCTTGGAGAGAGGGGAAAGAGAGAATGCAGCAGTCTTGGCGAGAGGGAGAGAGAGTCAGAGAATGGAGCAGTCTTGGAGAGAGAGCGAGAGAGAGAATGGAGCAGTCTTGGTGAGAGGGAGAGGGAGAGAGAGAATGGAGCGGTCTTGGAGAGAGAGAAAGAGAGAACGCAGCAGTCTTGGCAAGAGGGGGAGAGATAGATAAAATGGAGCGGTCTTGACGAGAGGTAGAGAGATAGAGAATGGAGCTGTCTTGGATATATATATAGAGAGAGAGAACGCAGCACTCTTGGCGAGAGGGGGAGAGAGAGAGAATGGAGCGGTCTTGGAGAGAGAGAGAGAGAGAGAGAGAGAGAGAATGCAGCAATCTTGACGAGATGGGGAGAGAGAGAGAATGGAGCAGTCTTGTGCGAGAGAGAGAGAGAGAATGGAGCCATCTTGGTGAGAGGGAGAGAGAGAGAGAAAGAGAGAGAGAGAATGAGAATGCAGCAGTCTTGGCGACAGGGGGAGAGGGAGAGAATGGAGCAGTCTTGGCGAGAGGGAGAGAGAAAGGGAGGGAGAGAGAGAATGGAGCGGTCTTAGCGAGAGGGGAGAGAGAGAGATAGAATGCGGCAGTCTTGGCGAGGGAGGGAGAGAGAATTCAGCGGTCTTGGCGAGAGGGGAGAGAGAGAGAATGAAGCAGTCATAGCGAGAGTGGGAGAGAGAGAAAGGAGCAGTCTTGTGCAATACAGAGAGAGAGAGAGAGAGAATGGTGTAGTCTTGGAGAGAGAGGGAGAGAGAATGAAGCACTCTTGGAGAGAGGGAGAGAGAGAGAATGGAGCGGTCTCGGAGAGAGGGAGGGAGAGAGAGAGCAGCAGTCTTGGCGAGGAGGAGAGAGAATGCAGCAGTCTTGGAGAGAGGGGAAAGAGAGAATGCAGCAGTCTTGGCGGGAGGGAGAGAGAGTCAGAGAATGGAGCAGTCTTGGAGAGAGAGAGAGAGAGAGAGAGAATGGAGCAGTCTTGGTGAGAGGGAGAGGGAGAGAGAGAATGGAGCGGTCTTGGAGAGAGAGAAAGAGAGAACGCAGCAGTCTTGGCAAGAGGGGGAGAGATAGATAAAATGGAGCGGTCTTGACGAGAGGTAGAGAGATAGAGAATGGAGCAGTCTTGGATATATATATATAGAGAGAGAACGCAGCACTCTTGGCGAGAGGGGGAGAGAGAGAGAATGGAGCGGTCTTGGAGAGAGAGAGAGAGAGAGAGAGAGAGAGAGAGAGAGAGAGAATGCAGCAATCTTGATGAGATGGGGAGAGAGAGAGAATGGAGCAGTCTTGTGCGAGAGAGAGAGAGAATGGAGCCATCTTGGTGAGAGGGAGAGAGAGAGAGAAAGAGAGAGAGAGAATGAGAATGCAGCAGTCTTGGCGACAGGGGGAGAGGGAGAGAATGGAGCAGTCTTGTGCGAGAGAGAGAGAGAGAGAATGGAGCAGTCTTGGTGAGAGTGAGAGAGAATGGAGCAGTCTTGGCAAGAGGGGAGAGAGAGAGAATGGAGCGGTCTTGGTGAGAGAGAGGGAGAGAGAGAGAATGGAGCAGTCTTGGAGAGAGAGAATGCAGCAGTATTGGCAAGAGGGGGAGAGAGGGAGAGAGAATGGAGCAGTCTTGGAGAGAGAGAGAACACAGCAGTCTTGGCGAAATGGGGAGAGAGAGAGAATGGAGCAGTCTTGGAGAAAGAGAGAGAGAGAGAGAGAGAATGGAGCAGTCTTGGTGAGAGGGAGAGGGAGAGGGAGAGAGAGAATGGAGCGGTCTTGGAGAGAGAGAGAGAGAGAGAGAACCCAGCAGTCTTGGCAAGAGGGGGAAAGTTAGAGAAAATGGAGCGGTCTTGGCGAGAGGTAGAGAGAGAGAGAATGGAGCAGTCTTGGATATATATATAGAGAGAGAGAACGCAGCACTCTTGGCGAGAGGGGGAGAGAGAGAGAATGGAGCAGACTTGGAGAGAGAGAGAGAGACAGAGAGAATGGAGCCGTCTTGGTGAGAGAGAGAGAGAGAGAGAAAGAGAGAGAGAGAATGAGAATGCAGCAGTCTTGGCGACAGGGGGAGAGGGAGAGAATGGAGCAGTCTTGTGCGAGAGAGAGATAATGGAGCGGTCTTGGAGAGAGGGAGAGAGAGAGAATGGAGCAGTCTTGGAGAGAGAGAGAGAGAGAGAGAGAGAGAGAGAGAATGGAGCAGTCTTGTGCGAGAGAGAGAGAATGGAGCAGTCTTGGTGAGAGGGAGAGGGAGAGAGAATGGAGCAGTCTTGGCGAGAGGGGAGAGAGAGAGAATGGAGCAGTCTCGGAGAGAGGGAGGGAGAGAGAGAGAATGGAGCAGTCTTGGCGAGGGAAATAGAGAGAATGCAGCAGTCTTGCCGAGGGAGTGAGAGAGAGAATGCAGCAGTCTTGGCATGAGGGGGAGAAAGAGAATGCAGCAGTCTTGTGAGAGAGAGAGAGAGACAGAGAATGGAGCAGTCTTGTGAGAGAGAGAGAGAGAGAGAATGGAGCGATCTTCGCGAGAGAGAGAGATAATGGAGCGGTCTTGGAGAGAGGGAGAGAGAGAGAATGGAGCAGTCTTGTAGAGAGTGAGAGAGAACACAGCAGTATTGGCGAGAGGGGGAGAGAGAGAGAATGGAGCGGTCTTGGGGGGAGAGAGAGAGAGAGAGAATGCAGCAATCTTGACGAGATGGGGAGAGAGAGAGAATGGAGCAGTCTTGTGCGAGAGAGAAAGAGAGAGAGAATGGAGCAGTCTTGGTGAGAGTGAGAGAGAATGGAGCAGTCTTGGCGAGAGGGGAGAGAGAGAGAATGGAGCGGTCTTGGGGAGAGAGAGAGAGAGAGAGAGAGAATGGAGCAGTCTTGGGAGAGAGAGAATGCAGCAGTCTTGGCGAGAGGGGGAGAGAGGGAGAGAGAATGGAGCAGTCTTGGAGAGAGAGAGAGAGAGAGAGAGAGAGAGAGAGAGAGAGAGAACACAGCAGTCTTGGCGAAACAGGGAGAGAGAGAGAATGGAGCAGTCTTGGAGCGAGAGAGAGAGTGAGAGAGAATGGAGCAGTCTTGGTGAGAGTGAGAGAGAATGGAGCAGTCTTGGCGAGAGGGGAGAGAGAGAGAATGGAGCGGTCTTGGGGAGAGAGAGGGAGAGAGAGAGAATGGAGCAGTCTTGGAGGGAGAGAGAGAGAGAATGGAGCAGTCTTGGGAGAGAGAGAATGGAGCAGTCTTGGCGAGAGGGGGAGAGAGGGAGAGAGAATGGAGCAGTCTTGGCGAGAGGGGGAGAGAGAGAGAGAGAAAGAACACAGCAGTCTTGGCGAAACGGGGAGAGAGAGAGAATGGAGCAGTCTTGGAGAGAGAGAGAGAGAGAATGGAGCAGTCTTGGTGAGAGGTAGAGAGAGAGAGAATGGAGTAGTCTTGGATATATATATATAGAGAGAGAACGCAGCACTCCTGGCGAGAGAGAGAGAGAGAGAAAATGGAGCCGTCTTGTGCGAGAGAGAGAGAGAGAGAGAGAGAGAGAGAGAGAGAGAAAATGGAGCCATCTTGGTGAGAGGGAGAGAGAGAGAGAGAAAGAGAGCGAGAGAATGAGAATGCAGCAGTCTTGGCGACAGGGGGAGAGGGAGAGAATTGAGCAGTCTTGTGCAAGAGAAAGATAATGGAGCGGTCTTGGAGAGAGGGAGAGAGAGAGAATGGAGCAGTCTTGTAGAGAGTGAGAGAGAACACAGCAGTATTGGCGAGAGGGGGAGAGAGAGAGAATGGAGCGGTCTTGGAGAGAGAGAGAATGCAGCAATCTTGACGAGATGGGGAGAGAGAGAGAATGGAGCAGTCTTGTGCGAGAGAGACAGAGAGAGAGAGAGAATGGAGCAGTCTTGTTGAGAGTGAGAGAGAATGGAGCAGTCTTGGCGAAAGGGGAGAGAGAGAGAATGGAGCGGTCTTGGGGAGAGAGAGGGAGAGAGAGAGAATGGAGCCGTCAGAGAGAGAGAGAGAGAGAGAGAGAGAGAGAGAGAGAGAGAATGGAGCAGTCTTGGGAGAGAGAGAATGCAGCAGTCTTGGCGAGAGGGGGAGAGAGGGAGAGAGAATGGAGCAGTCTTGGAGAGAGAGAGAGAGAGAGAGAGAGAGATAGAACACAGCAGTCTTGGCGAAACGGGGGGAGAGAGAGACTGGAGCAGTCTTGGAGAGAGAGAGAGAGAGAGAGAGAGAGAGAGAGAGAATGGAGCAGTCTTGGTGAGAGGGAGAGGGAGAGAGAGAATGGAGCGGTCTTGGAGAGAGAGAAAGAGAGAACGCAGCAGTCTTGGCAAGAGGGGGAGAGATAGAGAAAATGGGGCGGTCTTGGCGAGAGGTAGAGAGAGAGAGAATGGAGCAGTCTTGGATATATATATAGAGAGAGAGAACGCAGCACTCTTGGCGAGAGGGGGAGAGAGAGAGAATGCAGCAATCTTGACGAGATGGGGAGAGAGAGAGAATGGAGCAATCTTGTGCGAGAGAGAGAGAGAGAGAGAGAGAGAGAATGGAGCTGTCTTGGATATATATATAGAGAGAGAGAACGCAGCAGTCTTGGCAAGAGGGGAGAGAGAGAGAATGGAGCAATCTTGGAGAGAGAGAGAGAGAGAGAGAGAGAGAGAGAATGGAGCAGTCTTGTGCGAGAGAGAGAGAGAATGGAGCCATCTTGGTGAGAGGGAGAGAGAGAGAGAAAGAGAGAGAGAGAATGAGAATGCAGCAGTCTTGGCGACAGGGGGAGAGGGAGAGAATGGAGCAGTCTTGAGAGAGAGAGAGAGAGAGAGAGAGAGAGAATGGAGCAGTCTTGGTGAGAGTGAGAGAGAATGGAGCAGTCTTGGCGAGAGGGGAGAGAGAGAGAATGGAGCGGTCTTGGGGAGAGAGAGGGAGAGAGAGAGAATGGAGCAGTCTTGGAGAGAGAGAGAGAGAATGGAGCAGTCTTAGGAGAGAGAGAATGCAGCAGTATTGGCAAGAGGGGGAGAGAGGGAGAGAGAATGGAGCAGTCTTGGAGAGAGAGAGAGAGAGAACACAGCAGTCTTGGCGAAACGGGGAGAGAGAGAGAATGGAGCAGTCTTGGGGAGAGAGAGAGAGAGAGAGAGAGAATGGAGCAGTCTTGGTGAGAGGGAGAGGGAGAGAGAGAATGGAGCGGTCTTGGAGAGAGAGAGAGAGAACGCAGCAGTCTTGGCAAGAGGGGGAAAGATAGACAAAATGGAGCTGTCTTGGCGAGAGGTAGAGAGAGAGAGAATGGAGCAGTCTTGGATATATATATAGAGAGAGAGAGAACGCAGCACTCTTGGCGAGAGGGGGAGAGAGAGAGAATGGAGCAGTCTTGGAGAGAGAGAGAGAGACAGAGAGAATGGAGCCATTTTGGTGAGAGAGAGAGAGAGAGAGAGAGAGAGAGAATGAGAATGCAGCAGTCTTGGCGACAGGGGGAGAGGGAGAAAATGGAGCAGTCTTGTGCGAGAGAGAGATAATGGAGCGGTCTTGGAGAGAGGGAGAGAGAGAGAATGGAGCAGTCAGAGAGAGAGAGAATGCAGCTGTCTTGTGCGAGAGAGAGGGAGAGAGAGAGAATGGAGCAGTCTTGGTGAGAGGGAGAGGGAGAGAGAATGGAGCAGTCTTGGCGAGAGGGGAGAGAGAGAGAATGGAGCGGTCTCGGAGAGAGGGAGGGAGAGAGAGAGAATGCAGCAGTCTTGCCGAGGGAGAGAGAGAGAGAATGCAGCAGTCTTGGCATGAGGGGGAGAAAGAGAATGCAGCAGTCTTGTGAGAGAGAGAGAGAGAGAGAATGGAGCAGTCTTGTGCGAGAGATAGAGAGAGAGAGAATGGAGGGATCTTGGCGAGAGAGAGAGATAATGGAGCGGTCTTGGAGAGAGGGAGAGAGAGAGAATGGAGCAGTCTTGTAGAGAGTGAGAGAGAACACAGCAGTATTGGGGAGAGGGGGAGAGAGAGAGAATGGAGCGGTCTTGGAGAGAGAGAGAGAGAGAGAGAGAGAGAATGCAGCAATCTTGACGAGATGGGGAGAGAGAGAGAATGGAGCAGTCTTGTGCGAGAGAGAGAGAGAGAGAATGGAGCAGTCTTGGTGAGAGTGAGAGAGAATGGAGCAGTCTTGGCGAGAGGGGAGAGAGAGAGAATGGAGCGTTCTTGGGGAGAGAGAGTGAGAGAGAGAGAATGGAGCAGTCTTGGAGAGGGAGAGAGAGAGAGAGAGAGAGAGAGAGAATGGAGCAGTCTTGGGAGAGAGAGAATGCAGCAGTCTTGGCGAGAGGGGGAGAGAGGGAGAGAGAATGGAGCAGTCTTGGAGAGAGAAAGAGAGAGAGAGAGAGAGAGAGAGAGAGAACACAGCAGTCTTGGCGAAACAGGGAGAGAGAGAGAATGGAGCAGTCTTGGAGAGAGAGAGAGAGTGAGAGAGAATGGAGCATTCTTGGGGAGAGGGAGAGGGAGAGAGAGAATGGAGCGGTCTTGGAGAGAGAGAAAGAGAACGCAGCAGTCTTGGCAAGAGGGGGAGAGATAGAGAAAATGGAGCGGTCTTGGCGAGAGGTAGAGAGAGAGAGAATGGAGCAGTCTTGGATATATATAGAGAGAGAGAGAGAACGCAGCACTCTTGGCGAGAGGGGGAGAGAGAGAGAATGGAGCGGTCTTGGAGAGAGAGAGAGAGAGAGAATGCAGCAATCTTGACGAGATGGGGAGAGAGAAAGAATGGAGCAGTCTTGTGTGAGAGAGAGAGAGAGAGAGAGAGATAGAATGGAGCAGTCTTGGTGAGAGTGAGAAAGAATGGAGCACTCTTGGCTAGAGGGGAGAGAGAGAATGGAGCGGTCTTGGGGAGAGAGAGGGAGAGAGAGAGAATGGAGCAGTCTTGGAGAGAGAGAGAGAATGGAGCAGTCTTGGGAGAGAGAGAATGCAGCAGTCTTGGCGAGAGGGGGAGAGAGGAAGAGAGAATGGAGCAGTCTTGGAGAGAGAGAGAGAGAGAGAGAGAGAGAGAGAGAGAGAACACAGCAGTCTTGGCGAAACGGGGAGAGAGAGAATGGAGCAGTCTTGGTGAGAGGGAGAGGGAGAGAGAGAATGGAGCGTTCTTGGAGAGAGAGAAAGAGAGAACGCAGCAGTCTTATCAAGAGGGGGAGAGATAGAGAAAATGGAGCGGTCTTGGCGAGAGGTAGAGAGAGAGAGAATGGAGCAGTCTTGGATATATATATAGAGAGAGAGAGAACGCAGCACTCTTGGCGAGAGGGGGAGAGAGAGAGAATGGAGCAGTCTTGTGCGAGAGAGAGAGAGAGAATGGAGCCATCTTGGTGAGAGGGAGAGGGAGAGAGAAAGAGAGAGAGAGAATGAGAATGCAGCAGTCTTGGCGACAGGGGGAGAGGGAGAGAATTGAGCAGTCTTGTGCGAGAGAGAGATAATGGAGCGGTCTTGGAGAGAGGGAGAGAGAGAGAATGGAGCAGTCTTGTAGAGAGTGAGAGAGAACACAGCAGTATTGGCGAGAGGGGGAGAGAGAGAGAATGGAGCGGTCTTGGAGAGAGAGAGAGAGAATGCAGCAAACTTGACGAGATGGGGAGAGAGAGAGAATGGAGCAGTCTTGGCGAGAGGGGAGAGAGAGAGAATGGAGCGGTCTTGGGGAGAGAGAGGGAGAGAGAGAGAATGGAGCAGTCTTGGAGAGAGAGAGAGAGAGAGAGAGTGAATGGAGCAGTCTTAGGAGAGAGAGAATGCAGCAGTCTTGGCGAGAGGGGGAGAGAGGGAGAGAGAATGGAGCAGTCTTGGAGAGAGAGAGAGAGAGAGAGAACACAGCAGTCTTGGCGAAACGGGGAGAGAGAGAATGGAGCAGTCTTGGAGAGAGAGAGAGAGAGAATGGAGCAGTCTTGGTGAGAGGGAGAGGGAGAGAGAGAATGGAGCGGTCTTGGAGAGAGAGAAAGAGAGAACGCAGCAGTCTTGGCAAGAGAGGGAGAGATAGAGAAAATGGAGCGGTCTTGGCGAGAGGGGGAGAGAGAGAGAATGGAGCAGTCTTGGATATATATATATAGAGAGAGAACGCAGCACTCTTGGCGAGAGGGGGAGAGAGAGAGAATGGAGCAGTCTTGGAGAGAGAGAGAGAGACAGAGAGAATGGAGCCATCTTGTTGAGAGGGAGAGAGAGAGAGAGATAGAGAGAGAGAATGAGAATGCAGCAGTCTTGGCGACAGGGGGAGAGGGAGAGAATGGAGCAGTCTTGTGCGAGAGAGAGATAATGGAGCGGTCTTGGAGAGAGGGAGAGAGAGAGAATGGAGCAGTCTTGGAGGGAAAGAGAGAGAGATTGGAGCAGTCAGAGAGAGAGAGAATGCAGCTGTCTTGTGCGAGAGAGAGGGAGAGAGAGAGAATGGAGCAGTCTTGGTGAGAGGGAGAGAGAGAGAATGGAGCAGTCTTGGGGAGAGAGAGAGAGAGAGAGAATGCAGCTGTCTTGCGAGAGAGAGAGAGAGAGAGAGAGAGAGAGAGAGAGAGAATGGAGCAGTCTTGGCAAGAGGGGAGAGAGAGAGAATGGAGCAGTCTTGGAGAGAGAGAGAGGGAATGCAGCAGTCATGGCATGAGGGGGAGAGAGAGAATGCAGTAGTCCTGTGCTAGAGAGAGAGAGAGAGACAGAGAGAGAATGGAGCAGTCTTGTGCGAGAGATAGAGAGAGAGAGAATGGAGCGATCTTGGCGAGAGGGAGAGGGGGAGAGAGAGAGAGAGAGAGAGAATGGAGCAGTCTTGGAGAGAGTGAGAGAGAACGCAGCAGTCTTGGCGAGAGGGGAGAGAGAGAGAACGCAGCGGTCTTGGCGAGAGGGGAGAGAGAGAGAATGAAGCAGTCTTGGCGAGAGGGGGAGAGAGAGAGAATGGAGTGGTCTTGGATAGAGAGAGAGAGAGAGAGAGAGAGAGAGAGAGAGAGAGAGAGAGAGAGAGAATGGAGCCATCTTGGTGAGAGGGAGAGAGAGAGAGAGAGAGAGAGAGAGAGAGAGAGAGAGAGAGAGAATGAGAATGCAGTAGTCTTGGCGACAGGGGGAGAGGGAGAGAATGGAGCAGTCTTGTGCGAGAGAGAGATAACTGAGCGGTCTTGGAGAGAGGGAGAGAGAGAGAATGGAGCAGTCTTAGAGAGAGAGAGAGAGAGAGAATGGAGCAGTCAGAGAGAGAGAGAATGCAGCTGTCTTGTGCGAGAAAGAGAGAGAGAGGGAGAGGGAGAGAATGGAGCAGTCTTGGCGAGAGGGAAAGGGAGAGAGAATGGAGCAGTCTTGGCGAGAGGGGACAGAGAGAGAATTGAGCGGTCTTGGAGAGAGGGAGGGAGAGAGAGAAAATGGAGCAGACTTGGCGAGGGAGAGAGAGAGAATGGAGCAGTCTTGGCGAGGGAGAGAGAGAGAGAATGCAGCAGTTTTGGCATGAGGGGGAGAAAGAGAATGCAGCAGTCTTGTGAGAGAGAGAGAGAGAGAGAGAGAGAGAGAGAGAGAGAGAGAGAGAGAGAATGAGAATGGAGCAGTCTTGTGCGAGAGATAGATAGAGAGAGCATGGAGCGATCTTGGAGAGAGAGAGAGAGAGAATAGAGCAGTCTTGGAGAGAGAGAGAGAGAGAATGCAGCAGTCTTAGAGAGAGAGAGAATGCAGCTGTCTTGTGAGAGAGAGAGAGAGAGAGAGAGAGAGAGAGAGAGAGAGAGAATGGAGCAGTCTTGGGGAGAGGGAGAGGGAGAGAGAATGCAGCAGTCTTGGCGAGAGGGGAGAGAGAGAGAATGGAGCAGTCTTGGAGAGAGAGAGAAGGAATGCAGCAGTCATGGCATGAGGGGGAGAGAGAGAATGCAGTAGTCCTTTGCTAGAGAGAGAGAGAGAGACACACACACACAGAGAATGGAGCAGTCTTGTGCGAGAGATAGAGAGAGAGAGAAAATGGAGCGATCTTGGCGAGAGGGAGAGGGGGAGAGAGAGAGAGAGAGAGAGAATGGAGCAGTCTTGGAGAGAGAGAGAGAGAGAGAATGGAGCAGTCTTGGAGAGAGTGAGAGAGAACGCAGCAGTCTTGGCGAGAGGGGAGAGAGAGAGAGAGAACGCAGCGGTCTTGGCGAGAGGGGAGAGAGAGAGAATGAAGCAGTCTTGGCGAGGGAGAAAGAGAGAATGCAGTAGTCTTGGCGAGAGGGGAGAGAGAGAGAGAATGGAGCGGTCTTGGGGAGAGAGAGGGAGAGTGAGAGAATGGAGCAGTCTTGGCGAGGGAGAGAGAGAGAATGAAGCAGTCTTGGAGAGAGGGAGAGAGAGGGGGAGAATGGAGCGCTCTTGGGGAGAGAGAGGGAGAGAGATAGAGAGCAGCAATCTTGGCGAGGGAGAGAGAGAGAAAGCAGCAGTCTTGGCGAGAGGGGAGAGAGAGAGAGAGAATGGAGCAGTCTTGGTGAGAGGGAGAGAGAGAGAATGGAGCAGTCTTGGCGAGAGGGGAGAGAGAGAGAATGGAGCAGTCTTGGCGAGAGGGGAGAGAATGCAGCAGTCTTGTCATTAGGGGGAGAAAGAGAATGCAGGAGTCTTGTGTGTGTGTGAGAGAGAGAATGGAGCAGTCTTGTGCAAGAGAGAGAGAGAGAGAGAGAGAGAATGGAGCGATCTTGGCGAGAGAGAGAGAGAGAGAGAGAGAATGGAGCAGTCTTGGTGAGAGGGAGAGAGAGAGAATGGAGCAGTCTTGGCGAGAGGGGAGAGAGAGAATGCAGCAGTCTTGGCGGGAGCGGGAGAGAGAGAATGGAGTGGTCTTGGAGAGAGAGAGAGAATGCAGCAATCTTGGCGAGAGGGGGAGAGAGAGAGAATGGGGCAGTCTTGTGAGAGAGAGAGAGAGAGAGAGAGAGAATGGAGCCATCTTGGGGAGAGGGAGAGGGAGAAATTGTAGCAGTCTTGGAGAGAGAGGGAGAGAGAATGGAGCAGTCTTGGCGACGGGGAGAGAGAGAGAATGGAGCAGTCTTGGCGACGGGGAGAGAGAGAGAATGGAGCAGTCTTGGCGACGGGGAGAGAGAGAGAATGCAGCAGTCTTGGCGACGGGGGGAAGAGAGAGAATGGAGCAGTCTTGTGCAAGAGAGAGAGAATGGAGCGGTCTTGGAGAGAGGGAGAGAAAGAGAATAAAGCAGTCTTGGATGGAGAGAGAGAGAGAGAGAATGGAGCAGTCTTGGTGAGAGAGAGAGAATGGAGCAGTCTTGGCGAGAGAGAGAGAGAGAATGGATACTATAAATTCTTGGCTTCAAACACAGCTCCAGTTCCCCAAGAGCTCCCTTGCTCTCTCAGCCCTGTCTTGGAAATGCCAGGGAGGGAACTTGGAGCCTTCTAGTCTCGATCCCCCTAAAGGGAATATCTTTCAGTGCTCACACATCAAGTTTCCCATTCATATGCAACCAGGGCAGACCCTGCTTAGCTAAGGGGACAAGTCATGCTTGCTACTACAAGACTAGCTCTCCTCTCTTCCCTATAGCATAGTGGTTAGAATGTTTATCTCAGACCGAGAAGACCCGAGTTCAAATCCCCATTCAACCACAAAACTCACTGGGTGACTGTGGGCCAGTCATGTATCTCTCAGCCTAACCTACCTCCCAGGGTGGTTGTGAAGTTAAACATAACCGTATTCCTTTGAGTTCCTCAGAGGAAAAAGCGGGATATAAATGTAAAATAAATAAATAACTAAGGCTCCCTTTGAACATCTCAGATTGATTTCCCTAAAGTTTATTTTGTTGAAGGCTTTGTTTCTTGTTTCCATTAGCTCCATGTGTTGGATTTCAGAGCTGGGGGTGCTGTTTACACATATGAAACCGTGTCTGATTTTTCCCTATTAGAGAACCCATTCTACCATGATCCGCCTATGGACGGATCCTACCTTTGTGACTAAAGTTAACTAATTGTTTCACAGAACACAGAAGCTCATGCTGCCATCTTTTTGCCCTAACCCCAGTTCACCTAAGAAGGAGTGGCATACTCTGGACATGCACAGGGTAGTTAAGATTTACCTACGTTGTATGAATTGTTTTAGGACCAGATTTTCACTCTTTTCTCATTCCAGGACAGCTCCCCGGGGCACAAGGTCTAAGTCCACTCCCCCCCACCCCCCACCGACCTTTTTAAATGCTTTTATTAGTATTATAGAAACAGGAAAGGTTACATCTCTGAGAGTCCAACAAAACCATACAAACAGATCTTATCCATCGACAACAACAAAAAAGATCCCCATACATAAGAAAGAAACAATAGTAGTAATTGTATGTGTGTGTGTGTGTGTGTGTATAGATAGATAGATAGATAGATAGATAGAGAGAGAGAGAGAGAGAGAAATATTGTTAATATGTTATTAGGATAGCAGGCCTCGGAAAGTCTAAAACGGAATCTAACCTTCAGTAAAGGATCTTAAACCTCTCAAGGAAAACTCCCCCTGAACCGATTGATCATCCAACAATTATGCAATTTAAAGAGGCGAGAACCCATTCTACCATGACAAAAAAAGATATAGATAATATAAGTAATTCAAGCACAGTGTTCTACAATAGGTATTCCCATCTACACCACTTGTTGGTCCATGTAAAAACAGATCAATAAAATCAATAAATGTAAATTTCCGCACTCCAATTTTGTCCTTCATCTGATTTGAAACCTATATAATTGAAAATGAAAAAAATTATTAAAAATTATTCAGAAGCTTTCAAAATCCCGAGTCTAACCTAACAAAAAAATGTGTTTGGAATGTTCTATAGTGTGGAATAGTAATTTTTTAAATTAAAGATTATAAAAAGTCATAAATATTCTAATCTCATCCATCCCAGCTTCCTGAGTAACAAATAAAAAATTCCATGCAGAATACTAAATGATATAAGTAATGAGTACAAATTCCATTAATAATGCTGTTTATTAAGCTGATGGGTGAATAAAATCCAAGACAGACAAGAAAAATCCAAAAATCTAGAAAAACCAGGAATATTCAGTGTCTTTAAGATCCTTATTCTAATAAGGGGATTTGGAGCTGGGTGTTACCAGTACGCTGATGACACCCAGATCTAGTCTCCATGTGAACTTATTCAGCAGCTGGCATATCCTCCCTAAATGCCTGCCTGGAAGCAGTAATGGGCTGGATGAGAGAGAATAAACTGAAGCTGAATCCAGATAAGACGGAGGTACTTATTGTGCAGGGTCAGAAATCTAGAGACGATTTTGATCTACCTGTTCTAGATAAGGTCACACTTCCCCAAAAGGAACAGGTTCACAGTCTGGGAGTACTTCTGGATTAATACCTCTCCCTGGTTTCTCAGGTTGAGGCGGTGGCCAGGGGTGCTTTCTATCAGCTCTGGCTAATATGCCAGCTGCGCCCGTTTCTCGAGATCAGTGACCTCAAAACAGTGGTACATCTGTTGGTAACCTCCAACTTGACTTCTGTAATGCGCTCTACATGGGGCTGCCTTTGTATGTAGTCCGGAAACTTCAGCTGGTTCAGAATGCAGCAGCCAGGTTGGTCTCTGGGTCATCTCGGAGAGACCACATTACTCCTTTACTGATGGAGCTACACTGGCTGCCAATGGGTTACTGGACAAAATACAAAGTGCTAGTTATAACTTATAAAGCCCTAAATGGCTTAGGCCTTGGGTATTTAAGAGAGCGTCTTCTTCACTATGAGCCCCACCACCCATTGATGTCATCTGAGGAGGTTAACAAGAGAAAAAAGTGAGTCCTGTATATTTATATTAAGAAGAGCTTTCATGAATAATAAAATGTAAGTGTACGTATGCTCAAACAATATTCTTATAAGAAATATAAAGAATATCAAATACTGGATAGCTATAAAACCTTATCAGCACTGTTTACCTTATGTACTAAAAACGTTATAAATCGAATCCCGACATTGGGAACAAATGGAGACCTTGTCGAATGTTGTAGTTTATAAAAGGCTCCCAAACAGACATAAATGACTCAGAACACGAACCCTCCTTATAAGATGAGACTTGTGAAATTGAAGCATAATCCCATAATTTCAAAAACCAATCATTTAAAGAAGGAATCTCAGACATACACCAATTTCTTGTTCATGATGTTTAAGGTTAGAGTTCAGTGGCACCAGAGCGATTCTCTAAGACTTCACATTGGGGATTAGGGGGTAGCTCCTCCCAGCTCACCAGAAAAAGTTGTTTCCTCATTGGCCCTGTCTTGGAGCAGGTGGGAGGAACAACCCAGCATCCCTGGATACACTCCCTACCACTGAGAATGATCTTTCAGGTGAGTGCCAACAATGCATTGAACCTTGACTTTGATCAGAAATGTTGTGTCGACCATGACTATACCATCTGTTTCAGTACGACAAAGTGAATTTCTTTCGTGTCAGTATTAAACTTTCAACTACTATTCAACTTTACATATCAGTTGGAAGGAACAACAACAGCTGCTTTCTGCTTTGCACCTGGAGACCATGTTCCAGATATCTAAGATACCATTCATGTCTCCTTGCAAAACTTCACCATCTAGAACCACTTCGGTGATGACACAACAAGCATTGGAAGAAGAGAAACATCCTCCTATTGAGTCTAGAGGTGAACATTGCTACCAACTATTTCCTCAGTATGATCATTGCGGGTACTGTATTGCAGGAGCATGGGACCACATGAGGGCAGTCAAAAGCCATATAGTGTTGGACTGTGGTTTCTTCCACCTGGAGTGTGAATCCAGATTTCCACAACCATACTCTCTAGTGCCTACGATGGGAGATTTCATGCACCATTATTAGGAAGTTTACTCTCCACATTTTCGCCACTATCGCCCATCATCATGTAGAGAAATGTCTCCTGTGCATGAGGGCTAACAGCCTGGAGAAGCAGCTAGACAGAGACATATCAGCCACAGTTTCTGAACCCGCCAGTCCCTCAGCAAACTGAGCAAGTAAGGGAAAACATTATGCATCTTCCACATAGCTACTCTGTGGCAACCAACTACCACAGCAATCCCAATAACTCCTATCAAAGAATCATCTGTAGCACAACTTACCTCAGATTCATTTAGTTGGACTCTTTGTACCCCTTCTTCAAGTTTGATGTTAATATAACTTCATATTTGTACCTATTGAACCAATTTACCCATTACTTATAAAGATTTTAATTTCTTCCAAAGCAATGCATCTGCCTTATATATTGTACTACAAAATCATACAGGTATCATCTCACACTGCACGGGAGATAGCAATGGTAAGCCCCTCCTGTATTCTAGCAAGACAACCACAGGGCTCTGTGGTCGCCAGGAGTCGACACTGACTTGACAGCACACTTTACCTTTACCTCCTAGCCCAAACTGATTCTTTGCCTTCTGTGCAGAACATCTCATTATATTTAAGGAAGCCAAAGCTGAAATTCCAGGATTAAACTTACATCTATCCCAAAGAACTGTGGCAAACTGCTGTGGTCTTAATCTATGTTAGATGGTCAAAATAGTGCCACTTTAGGACCAGAGTTAAGGATACTTCATTTTGGCTCAAACTCCACAAAACTGGGACGCTGGAACCCAAGCCTAATGCCTAGACATGCCATGTGATCTACAATGAAGTTTTGCAGTGTCACAAATTGTGCTTGCTTCCAGTTTGCCCTTCACATGCACCCACATTTTTCCTTGGTCTTTGACGCCCAAATCAAGATGAGGATAGTGGAGTGCCTGGCACCAGCCAAGTCACCCATGATGTGAGTTTGGTACACTGAAGACAAGTTGTAAGAGAATTATTCTTCAGTCTATAAATGCTTGCCTCTCAAATGTCTTCATACAGCAGTTATTTATATAGCCATAGGTAGCTCCTTGGAGGCATGGTAACAAAGAAAGCAGATCTCCAAAATACGCAGAGCATACTTGGTGGTAGGGTGGGGCGGGGGAATAAATTGAGACCTCTTAAAAAAAAAGCTGCATTAGTGGCTGATAAATTCTATTGAATGTTATAACAAAGTTTATGAACAACATCTTTTGTCAGTTAAGTTGTTAGATTATGTTTATTAAATATTGGTGGAATAAGGCACATTCATCGCAAGATACTGGGTGTTTGTTTTATATGTTGTGAATGTATTAACATGTGTGTGTGTGTGTGAGTGTGTGTGTGAGAGTGTGAGTGTGTGTGAGAGAGAGAGAATTGTTTTAAAGACTATATAAAACTGTACATGGATATGAATTTGCAGACTCAGACACAGGGGCATATCTAGTAGAAAGGGGGCCTGTGTTCGTCCATCTCCCTGGCGGCCCCTCAGAGTGAGGGAGAAAATGAATAAAATTGGGAGGGGTGGAGTTGAGGGCCCCTCAGGAGCCGGGGGGGGGGCTGGGTTCTTTGAACCCCTCTGCTCAATTATCGCGACACCTCTGCACAGACAGTTCACATTCCCCCAGAAAGAAGGGCTTTTCCTTCAGCTTGAGGACTTTCCTGTGGTTTTCCCTAAGGTCTTACCTACCTAGCATATGTTGAATTACAGAGGCTTTTTTCCTTGGAAACAGGAGTTATTATGAGCTCTCTGAGGAGGGAGGAGGCTGTTGTCTTCAAAATGAGGACTTTCCCACTCTTTCCCCCCTAAGGATCTGCCTAGACCATTAAGTCCTGATCTGCTGCAGGTTTCTGCCCTGCCCCCACAGAGTTTCCCCACGCCTCTTTCTTGAATACAGGAGCAGATTGTGTCTGTTCATAAAGCAGGCTCTTCTTTCAAGCCAGATGCATTTATAAAGTAAAAAAAGAGCAGTTGTCTTTCCTCTAGAATCGAGAGTCTAGATGGCTACAGTTTGTTTTAAAAACAGAACGGAACATAAAATTTGCCTCCGGAATTCATGGAAGCTCTAAAGTGTCACTATAGATGCACTTGCCAGAAACTGGCATATATGTTTCCTGAGGCTGAGAATGTGGCTGAAGATGAGCTAGTGTCATGAAGGCAGCTGCAGTCACTCCTCTGTTGGCCAGGGTTCCAGTCCACTGGCCGAAGGGACTCTCTGGAATAAGCCCTGTGTGGTATATCATGAGGAGGGGGACACAGTGCACGGACTTCAGCCAGGGGGCGGAGCCTAGGACCAGCACTGCAGCAGGCAGGGGCCTCCGTCTTCAGTTGTTACTGCATGTTAAGCAAAAAGGGCATAGGCCTCTAACCTAAGACTGCCTCGATGAAGCATGCAGGAGAAGGCAGTCCTCTGTAAGATAGATCAGTTCGTGAGGGCTGCTGTCTTTATGGCAGGTATACATTTAGGCCCTATGCATTCTTCTGTCTGCATCATGGGAGCAGACAGCACCTGTTCTCTGTTTCCATGCAGAGTGAGGGCTGAGAAGGGAGCCTGAGAATTACAGCACTTTCTAAAATCTGACCTGCCATTCCTGGCAGCAACAATCATAGACGAAACTAGGGTGGAGCAGCCAGGGCACGTGCCCTAGGCGCCACTGGGGGCATGCCAGTGCCATGTTGCCCCCCCCCCCCATTCATGGATTTAAAAAATATATATATTTACCTGTAGCCCCCTCGGGCACCTTCCTAAAGGCCGTGGGAGGGAAGAGTCTGCAAAGGTTCCTCTCCCCTGCCAGCCTCTCAGATCACCAGTGCAGCCCATCCTGGGCTGATTTTCAGGCCTGTTCGGGCCTAGAAAGATCAGTGCAACGGCCATTTTAGAGGTCCCGCACATGCTCAATAGGCCACTGCGAGGCCTGGCAAGGCATAGGACCTCACAGAGACTATTTGAGCACGTGCGGCAGCCATTTTTTTAAAATAAAAAAAGGCTGCCGGAAATAAAAAATGGTTGCCACACATGCTCAAATGGCCTCTGCAAGACCCAAGTCTAGATTTTTCCCTGATCTAGGGAGTCAGAAGAATGCAAAGTTGTTGGCAAGTGACCTGAGCATTTAAAAAACAGATATAAATGGCACAAAAAAGTAAGTGGACAAAATATCCTTTAAAAGGACAATGTCGGTTTAATACCTTGTAAGCTGGCAAAACTGAAGGGTGCGGGGGGGGAGAGGCAAGGAATAAAATGGAAATGTTCACTCTCATGCTGTTTAATTCTCTATACAGAGCTCTATCTGCATATTTGCCAAGCAATCTGATGATAAGGTTTGTGAGATTTCAAACTTGGAAAGTGTCTGCCTTTAACTTGTGTGGTGCTTTAAAAAAAAAAACTGTTGTAAGAATTCACACCCAGAAATGTTGCATTTGCAATGTATTGCCATCCCTGTGCTTTCAGCTGTGAGCAATGTCTCAGCTGTGCTAAAGACCCCCTGTGGAAGGGTCCAAAGATAACAAGGATCCAGTCTGCTGCAGACATCAGTTTCTTCTTAAAGGTTATTTAGTATTAATTATAGTTCTTCATTGCACTTGATAGACTCCAGCACGTGTAGGACAAGGGTTGTGGAATTACATAGGAACTGATGTAAAAACCCAAAGCAAGCATGACTCGTTTACTGCAGTGCTTTGAAATAATCATGCCTTCCACCTCAAATTTAACAAAACGTTATAGAATAATTTGTTTTTGTTTTACTGGCAGACACTTTCTGCTTTGAAATGCCTTATGAAAAGAAGCAAATCAGCAAATAAAAAGGCAATAATGAGAGGCTGATAATGAAATGTTTAATCCAGACCTACAAATAAGTATATAAAAATATATAAAAGTATGTATTAAAGTGTAACTCAAAAGTTTGGTTCACATCCCTAATGGAATATGAAGCTAACTGGAGGCCAGAGGTAAGAGCAAGAGGCCCCCTCCCAAGAATGTGGGTTGAGGGGCCCACCGAGGCAACAGGTACCAGGAGTGGTCAAGCACAGGCCATTAGTTGAATTCCTTTGCCAGCTGAAAGAGGGTCTGGCTGGTATGAAAAGATACCATAGGGATTAAAATTGTCAGAAGCCAGGTAGTAAATCATCTTCTCAGGCTCTAGATGACACCTCTGGAATATGTAAGTTTGATAACTAATGACGTGTATTAATCGCTTTATTGATATGCTTGTATGATTGAAACCTATAAAAACTTACCTGCTGTATAACTCGGCGCGCAGTATCATCCAGATGCGCTCTGATGATACTCGTGCCTTTCATGACATGAAATAAAGCGCTTTCTTTGAGCACGTACCCTTGTTGTTTGACTTCATTCGGTTAAGACAACAAGTATATTGGCGAGAATTGAGTCTAATCCTCTTTGGTTCTGGCAAGACGCCCCATTCTCTATCCAAGTGATAGACGGATGAAAGCAAAGTGGCTGAATCAAACAGGAAGGCTGGATTCTAGAGGGATCTTTTCCCCGCAACAGGCTTTGCCTACTGAATTTCTACCTGTTGCTTAGGTTTAAAAAGTACAGCAGCATAATGTACAGGCTCCCTTTGGAATGTATGTTATAAGAACACTTGATCAAGCACTCCGTTTCTACCATCTCTTAACAATAGTTAGAGGCTTTTCTCAGACAAAACAAAGACACTCAAAGCCACAGATGGTAGTTACTACTTATATAGTCCATCTTACCGAGTATATATGAGTGCATAGCAAAGGATTTGATCTAAGAATGCCATGTATAAGCACTACAGTTCTGTACATAATTATTAAAATGGGGGGAAATGTAGGGCTGCTAACTAGATTTTTAAATTGATCAATCATTGGGTGGATGGGGCTCGTTCCTGGGTCCACTTAACCAATCAGACAGACACAAGGATTGGGAATTATTAATTGAGGCTTTATTGCTCTGCAGTCAGCAATAGGTAATCAGTAGGCTCATGCTCTCAAACCAATTAAGGTTTGGTTACAGGTGCACCTTACATTTATACAAACAATCAAGATGGTGCTAACACGCTTGACACAGTATATGTGGCAATAAAATGGTGGTCTAAGTAGTACGCATGTGAATGATTCATTGTTCATCTGGTGATTATTCCTTATTCGGTTAGATCCTGTTTTCTAGCAATGTGAAGCTTAGCTGTGTACAATTTTGCTGGAGAGAGATAATGATGTTAATCATGAGAGGCAGTGATGTCCCTGATTTTGGGGGCCAGGTTACTTAAGTTAGAATAAGGTCTTCTGGGCAAAATGGAGTTTCTTTGGTTTTTTAAACAGATCAATTCCCCCCTGAAATTGGACTATCCTGAATCTTCAGGATGTCTTAAGGCTTGTAAAGGTACAGCTGTATAATTAGGTCTTACATTATGGCGAGGTTTAAAGGTTCTCATAAACATTTGGATTAAAGCTGGAATGCATTGTAAGCAGCAACATGTGACTATCAATAAAAAGAAAATACATGCTATAACTAGAATTATCTTCTTTGCCTTGGAAATATAGTTCTGTGTTTCATGTGGCTAAAGGATTTGTGACATGTGATTTTGGGATGCCTAAGCATAGATTTTACAGAAATGGTAGGTGCTAAATGGGCTGTACACATGGTAATAAAACTAGAAACATTGCATACAAGATCCTAGAGCTACAAGCATAATTAGTATAATTCCATAAATTAAGACACATATCCTTAATCACCCATATCCGGCCTGATTTGATATAGATAAAAGGTTTTATACATAGCAGCAAGGTGTACATATAAAGATCATACAACTTATAGCAAGCAACATTGTCTTAACCCAACTCCATCCCAAATAAAGTATCAATAACAGCCTTGCATTGTGGAACCAGGTGCTTCTGGTGATTAATGGATTATCAGCTCATGGAAAGCAATGGTAATGAGAAGTCATGTACAGTCACATTAGTTAAAGGATACAGGTGTCTTAGAAAACTGGCAGGTAAAGCTTGGGCTAGCTTAATGTCTTTAGAGTGCAAAAAGGAACCAGTAAGTTAGGGAAAGGTGCAGACTTGCAGGTAGATGCTCTGGGTGAAACTATGAGATGATTGGCACAAGGTGTCAGGGAAGCAAATAAGGAAATGACCAGAAAGCAAGCATGTGAGGTTCATGTCCTTACAGCACAGGGGATAGCAGGGTTTCCAACATAATTATAGCTCATAGTCACTACAAGAAAGTGATGTAAGTCATCAACTCCCACCCCCCCTTAGTGTCCTCTAGAGTCTGCCATGGCCAAAAGGAGGCCATGGAGAGCCCTAGAATTCCAAAAACTAAGAGTCCTTGGTTTTTGGTTTTTTAAAAAGTCATTTTAGTCCTTCAATTGGTTCTGCCTTCCAAATGCTCTTGTCCAACATTGCAGGATTCTGGCTATCCTAAATGTTCTCTGATCAGTGTTGTTTTGGCCTGTTTGACTAGTGTCCATAGACAAGCTTGAACGTTCATGTGTTTGGGAGCCTTGACTGCCCCCCGCCCCCCGGTGGACAATTTGATATAATGTCTTTGGCAGAATTTGAAATAGTGTCTTTGGCAGGGTATCTTACCCGGGTAGGATGGTTCCAGGGCTTTACAGGAGTGACTAAAGGCTTGGGGAGATGCTGTTGCACATATGACTCCAGAGAAAAGTAAACAAATTGGCTTGCCTGTTTGCTGTCAGGCACTCTTCAGGCATTCGTTGTCTATTCCTCTGCTACAGCACTCAGGAGCAGGAAGATGGACTTTGCATTAGGCCCTCTTCCTTGAACACAGGACAGGGCAGCAGATGGACATTCTGTCACCATTGGGTTGGACTGGAAACGCAGATAGGGACTCCCCTCGGGTAGCTGCTGCTGCTGCTGGTTAGTGCTCCTGGGTCAGGGTTGGATCCAGATACTCCTTCAATCTGGGGAGGACCAATCCTTCTCGGAAAGACAATTCAAGGCACTGTTGGTTGCAAACCTGTTTACTTGAGAGAAAGACAGGCAAGTGAGTTACCAATTCCCTCCCCCCATGTAGGGACAGCGTCCTGAGACTAAGTCCCTGGGTGCCAACCATCAGCACAAAAGGAAAAGTCAAGTTTTCAAGGCAAATAATACAATGGATGGATAAGACCTGAGGCTATTTTCAATTTGGTCTTTTGGCATTTTTTCCAATTTATGTTTTTGTTTCGCTTCTTGCCCTGGGCCCCTCTCCCCGCCGAAGTCCAGAACAGGGGATAATGTCTGCATTTAGGGCTTGGTGGCTTGTGTTGTAGGCTGGTCTCTGATCACGAGGACAAAACGGCAATCCTGGGCAAAAGGCAAAGCAACAAAGTCAAAAGGAAAAAGGGCATCCACATTTTCACCCCCCTCATGATTTTGGGGTTTTGAGGAAGCATTAAAGCCTGACAGGGCTGCCTGACAGGTCAAACATAGTCTTATCACTCGAGAGGCTGCAACATAGAACTCCAGCGCTTGAATTTCACCAAGGCCCTTTGGGTGTAACTGCTGACAAAGTTCTGTTTCCATGTGGCATCTCACAGTCTCTTCTGTATCCTGTTCTTCCTCCTTACAACAACCCTGTGAAGCAGGACAGACCATTTGAGTGGCTGGCCCTGTGTCACCCAGCAAGTGTCATGGCTGAATGAGGGTTTGGACTCGGGTTTCCCCGGTCCTAGTCCAGCACTCTAACCACTGCACCACACTGGCTGACAATCATATTTACAGGCCTTTGTCAGGGCATTCAATCTCCATCCAGTATACCTGACTTTATTCTCCATAAAGGGGTGATTCGTCAGTAACATCTGGCTTTGGGATCTTCATCTAGGTCATGTGTAGATAGTTGTGGTGTTCCAGCTCTCCATCTTTAGCCTCATAACTAGCAAGTGACCAATGAGTAAGGGTTTGACATCCTTGTAGGGTAACAATATCCTCATGAGAAGCCTATATAAGAAAGAAAAAGTCCCTGCCCCCAGGCAAAAATACTATACCTTGTTGAAATAGGATTGAGACTTCTGGGCAAGGCCTAATGTCTCATGAAGCAAATCAAAGTGTCCCTTTTTACAGGCCTCTTTAGCAAAAGGTGTTATCAGAAAAATGGTCCATAATCTTGCAGAGGGGTGAAACCTGTGATAATCAAGTCAAGTCTCTCATCAGGAGCTGTGAAAACAGGGTATGGGTTTCACAGTAACATACAAAGCTTGATCCTTTTAAACTGGGAAGTCTTCCAGGTGAAATGCAAACCGGTACTTTGGAACTCCCTTCCACTTGCAGGAGTGGCAAAACAAAATTCTTTTCATCAAATCTCAAATCTGGGATCTCATCATTCAGCTACTGGGATTCAGCTACTGTGAAGGCAAAGCAGGGCTAGCAGATGAGACAAATTTAAAATTTAAGCCTTAGACCATTTGATTATTAGCTCTCAGTTTACATCAAAAAGTTAGCAGAAATATTGCATAGATTTTGCAAAAACAAAAAACAAATAGACTAATTTATCTTCAAATCCTATTTTTAATTCTCACCCACAATTAACTGGCTGGAACACAAACTGCTTTACAGAGAACCTCCTTCCTCCTCCCATCCGGAAATGGGCGGAGTTATCATTGTTCACCAGAGGTCAGTTAACAGTTGTGAGAAAAAAGTAAAAGGGAAAACGTCCGGTTAGAGAAAAGAGCAAAGTTTTGAGCTAACAGAAAATAGGTAAGAGAGACCATGTCAAGGAAATCAGTAAGCATAACATATAAAGTCCTATGACATTCAGTAGTGGCAGAAATAACACAATCAACTTATGCCTAATGCATTTAGCCAGCCATAAGCAGCACCTCCCTTTTGTGGGGTGGGGGGAGACTCACAAAGAAGGAAAACGTCAGCACCCCAGGTGGCCAGCTGGGACTGCTGAAAGTTCCCCCTGTTGCTCAGGCCACGACCAATTTTATGTTCAATTAATATAATAACTGCAAATTTTGGAATCCAATGTCAGAGCAAGTTTGTTCTGGAACAGTTTACAGGAAAAGACATGTCACTAGAATACATTCACAAATACAACAGAAACCTCATCTTCTCAGGGATGAGTTATAAGATTGATGGGGGTTTTGGCTTTTCCCCAGATCATTGCAGTTTAACAAAATGAGGATTCCTGCACAGAACCAGAGCATTAGGCTCCCGCTCAGAAACATGCACACACACGTGTGCGCGCACGCGCGCACACACACACAGGCTTGTCTTGTGTATTTCACAGAGCAAGGGACTAAACAGGGAATTTCACATGGGTCACATAGGATTTTATAACATTTTAAATATGTTTAGGGCAAACAATCATTTACCCATAAAACTCAGTTAAGAAAGTAGCTCAAACAAAACAAACTGTTATTACAGTCATCCACAAAACAATCTGTGATTCCATATTACCTTTCCACATCACAGCTTACATTTTTCAACTTACAGGTGCTTTTCAACTTTTTAACAACTTCCAACTAAAATCCTTAAGACATTCCTTCCCTTCTGTCCACATCTCCTTCCAGTCTTTTCTCTACAATTCCCTGCACAGAACTACATCACACGCATTCCTTCAAACTCCATTTTCTTTCCTCTTTTCCAACTGCAAGCAGTTGAAGGAAGAAAGAAGAAGAAGAAGAAAAGAAAAGCAGCCGTTTGTTCGGAGAAACTTTTTGCAGCAAGAACAGTGTTCTCTTTGGGCTTGGGACAGAGCGGCAGCAGGAAATTAGACTGTTTGCAACACAAGGGGTGGAGGAGGCCGATGCGCCTCCCCCCTTTTTCTCAGCTGAAGCAGCTGTTTGAGCTTGGAAACAGAACACAGACAGCATGGTTTTAGCAAAAGGCAATCATCCTTTCCTCTTTAATACTTTCCTCAGACCCCTCCCTCTCTTCACAGACTAAGAGAGTTTCCTTGTTCTCCATAGCATGCTGGAAAGGAGAAGCTGCTTGGGGCATGATGGTAATACATATGGAGGAGGTTTCATTGGTGGGCCTGCACATATTGCTGTTCTTAACATTTCCCGCTATGTGTATAAAATAAAAGCAGTTGCAAAAGGGTGTTATTTTCGGGGCCTGAAGGCCTCTGACTCGAGTTCATAATATGGCCATGATTCTGTACAGAAGCGCTTTACTCTAAAGGTGAGTAGGAATTCCTAGAGGATTTCCCACTTGTTCTGATCTATTCCCCGTTTTCCCCACGTTAACACTCTAGTATCGTCGATCTTCTGTTCTACAGAGTCTGCACAATACCCCCGAGAACCTAGTGGCCTTTATTGGCAGTAAGGTCTCAAATATTGTAGGATCCTACTTTCATCGCTGCGCAGACCATTTTCCCCGCCCCTGCTCGGACTGGGTACTTACCAAGAGATGCCTTTCTGGAATTCACTCTCCCTCCCCCCCCTCCCTATCCCACTGTTCCCAGATGCAGCGTGTTGTGGTGAACAGCGCGTCCTGGTTTCCTGAGATCCCTTTCCGCTCAAGAGGCAGAGTACTGGCTGGGGTATCGGGTTCCATGATGGGTCGGACAACCACCCAGGAGTCTACATCCGAGCCACAGCACCAAATTGATGTGGATGGGGCTCATTCCTGGGTCCAATCAGTCTGACACAAGGATTGAGGCTTTATTGCTCTGCAGTCAGCAATAGGTAATGAGTAGGCTCATGCTCTCAAACCAATTACAGTTTGGTTACAGGCTCACCTAACATATATATAAATAATCTAAATGGTGCTGACACCCTAGACACAGTATATGTGGCAATAAAATGGTGGTCTAAGTATCTAGTACGCATGCGAATGATTCATTGTTCATCTGGTGATTATTCCTTATTTGGTTAGATCCTGTTTTCTAGCAGTGAGAAGCTTAGCTGTGTTAGCAAGTTTCATAGATACAATTTAGCTGGAGAGAGATAATGATGTTAATCATGAGAGGCAGTGATGTCCCTGAGTTTGGGCCAGGTTACTTTAAGTTAGAATGAGGTCTTCTGGGCAAAAATAGAGTTTCTTTGGTTTTCTAAACACATCAATTAGCATTTTAACTAATGCATCACTAAACTGATTTTAAATAAAGTTACAATTCTCCATAATGCCAACTTAGGTACTAGCATAAAGAGTCCCTTTTACTCACCAACCCACTGATAAAAATTTGCCATCACTAGTTAAAATTAGCTCTCATAATTAATCTACTTAAACCAATTGAAGCCCTAATAATACTTGGAAGATGAGGGTGATTCTCACAATCACAAGGATTCAGATTAAAGAATTAATAATTCTTTACAATATTGTTGTAAAGTTAAGAATTTTTTATTACCTCATCAGTTTATTCCAGACATTCATTGAAATGACAAGACGAGAGGACTGTGGCAAAGCAATGCAGGGCCAGGTCAATCTCGGCCTTTTTTCGGGGCCCACCTCCCACAACCTGATAGCAGCAACAATGGCCATTGAAGGTCTGCCCATTTTCCCTCCTGCGGCGCCACCAGCAGCGCTATCGGCCGCTGATCAGCTACCCGAAGTGTCTTCCCTTCCAGCGACGGCCGCTTTTCAGCCTCCCTTGCCATATGCTGCCGAGTCCACCGTGCATCTCCCGCCCTCGGGCTGTGAGACGCAATTTTCAGCGGCCCACCGTTCTGCCAGTGCCTCATCTGCAGCCTCCCTGGAACCTTCGGAAGGTGAGAGGCGATTTTCGAGGCTATCACAGCAAATCCTCCACCAAGGTCAGAAGAAATCAGGCGGATAGGTCTTCGAGGCAGCACAGTGAGTCCTCCAAAATGGCCACCCCTTCGACTTAAAAAATTGCATGCTCTTCTAGGAAGGGCGCCAATCCAGCATGAGTGAGAGTGGGAACTAAAGTGCAGGCCTCCTCCTCCTCCTCCCGCCCCCCCAAAGTCAATGGCTCCCTCCTTTGGATCCATTTTTTTTTACCCTATCTTTATCCAACCCACTCCTCCGTCTCCCTCCCCCTGCCCCAGTGCATGGACTACGGAGGCAGTTTAGAACATATTAATCTGCAGAGCAGGGAGCAGTTCAGTGACACTCTTCCCAGGCCACATAAGGTCTCTCACAGCCCCCCCACCCCCACCCCGCTGCCCAGGACAGCATCGGAAACAGCGCTGGCAACAACTGATATAAAGCCGCCCACGCCATCTGCTTCTACAGCATCTGTGATGTCTGCCATAGAGCTGCCCGCGCAGTACGCTACCATGTCCCTGTCCAGTCTCCCACCTTAGGGCTGCGAGGCTCGGCGCACGGCAGCCCATCACATTGTCAAGCCATCAAAGGAGTCCCACTGGTGTTCGCCATCACAGGTAGCGAGCACTTTATCTGCGATGTTGGCAAATTCAAAGCTCCCTTACCTGATCCGCCATCTTCAAGGAAAACCAGGGCCTTGGGAGGGAAAGAAACCCCAGGCCCAGCTAAGATGGCAGTCACCGCTTCTGAGGCCACCTAATGGCACAGTGGGGAATCAACCTGCCTAGAGAGCAGGAGGCTGTTGGTTTTTAATCCCTGCTGGTGTGTTTTCCCAGAAAATGGGAAACTCCTATATCCGGCAGCAGTGATAGAGAGAGGTGAATAAGGCATCACCTCATAAAACAAGATGGCGCAGCCCCAAAAAGTACGGCTCAGTCTTGGTGGGAATCCAGCAGCACAGTGATGAGTGAGACCCAGGTTTCCCCAAGGAAGGTAAAGGGGTCTTCTCAGGGGCAAAAAGAGGCCTTGGGGGGATCAAGAATGTTGGTGCTATATAAATAAGACTAAGACCAAGGTCTTAACTAAAAATATGGATCAGAAAACCAAGGACAGATTCTCTGAAATAAGTGAGTTGAAAGTGGAGAAGAAAGTTAAATATCTGGGGGTCTGGTTATCAAACAACAACTCATTGTTGTTCATAAACAACTATGTTAAAATATGGAATTCAGTGAAAATAGATCTACAAAGATGGTCTAAAATGAATTTGTCTTTAATGGGAAGAATTTCAGTGGTGAAAATGAATGTCTTGCCTAAAATGTTGTTTCTTTTTCAGACTATTCCCATAATTAACACTTTAACTTGTTTTAAGCAATGGCAGAAGGACATAACTAAGTTTGTTTGGCAGGGGGAAAGACCAAGAATTAATTTTAAGAATTTAACAGATGCAAAGGAAAGAGGTGGTCTTACCTTGCCAGACTTAAGGTTATAGTTTGATGCTTTTTGTTTGACATGGTTAAAAGAATGGATAACATTAAGGAACCCTAGAATTCTTGATTTGGAAGGATTTGACAGAAGGTTTGGATGGAATGTGTATCTGTGGTATGAAAAAAGTAAAATACATAAAGACTTTTTGAACCACTATGTGAGAAGGAGTTTAATGAGGGTGTGGTTAAAATACAAAAATTGGTTTGAATCTAAAACTCCGTTATGGATATCTCCGATTGAGGCCTTATCACATAAGAAGTAAATATGCAAATGTGTTGGGGTACCTATAGGGATTTGTTACATTTTCAGGAAAAGGATTGTAAGTTAAAAAGTTTAACTGAAATACAAGATTTGGTTAGAGATTGGTTTTAGTATCATCAGTTAAATGAGATATATAAGAAAGATTTTAAAGTTGGATTTGAGGATCAGACTTCAAATTTTGAGAAGGAATTATGTCAAAATGATGAAAAATTAGTTTCTAAAATGTATAAACTGTTGCTTCTGGAGGAAACAAGAGAGGAAGTGGTTAAAACAACTATGATAAAGTGGGCTCAAGATGTGGGGCGTAATATAGAAATGGCAGCCTGGGAAAAGTTATGGAAAAATGATTTAAAATTCACTGCATGTTATGCTATAAAAGAAAACTATTATAAAATGGTGTATAGATGGTATCTGACACCAAAAAAATTGGCATTAATATATAAAAATGTTTCAAACATATGTTGGAAGTGTGGACATTCTGAAGGCACCTTTTTTCATATGTGGTGGACCTGTGGGAAGGCTAAAGCCTATTGGGATATGATATATAATGAATTAAAGAAAATATTTAAAATGACATTTCTTAAGAAGCCAGAATCCTTCCTACTGGGAATAACACAAGGTGTAATCTCTACAACTAATTTAACATTTTTTATGTATGCTTCTACGGCGGCCAGAATTATATATGCACAGAAATGGAAGAGTAATGAACTGCTTTCAAAAGAAGACTGGCTGATAAAAATTTTGGAATATGCGGAGATGGCAAAACTTACAGCACTAATAAGAGACCAAAATTTGGAATGTTTTAAAGAAGATTGGAAACCATTTTTGTTGTATCTAAAGAATTACTTTCCTACTATGGACTTTACAGCAGGGTTTGAAATTTAGTAAAAAAACTGCAGGTTGGGTAGATTAGCTATGTTTGTAAGGGTTTGAATTTATGTTTTGAATTATAATTATAGCAAGGGTAAACTTTATAGTTGATGATTCACGAAGAGATGTGTGCGGGAAGTCCACCTTTTTGTGTGTATTTGCAATGAATGATAATATTACTATTGTTAAAATTAATAAAAATTGAATTTGGAAAAGAAAAAAAAAGAATGTTGGTGCTGAGGGAGCTGCTGCAAAACCAGGCTCTACTTTAGTTTCCTCTAGTCTCCTAAGGCAGTCCCTCCAAAGTTGCAGGCAGGCATGGTTCTGGAATGCCATTATTGATGCTAATCACCAGGTCAGACTGCATGAGGAAGTAAAAAAATCTAAACAGAAACTGCTTAAAAGACATAAGGGTTTTTTTTTTTTTTAAGCTGATGATTGAATCTAGAACCTTGCATTCTTCGGATCCTTCTGACCAGGACTCTGGGGATCCTTTACCATCTAATCCCAGGCCCCTGCCTTCCAGAAAGAAGGACATTGGGTCTATTCCTGCCTCTGAGCACAAATCTGACCTGGAGGAGCACAGTGATAGAGAGGGGGCTCTTCACTGTGATTCCAAAATCGTCCCCTCAGGCAGCACGGCCTAGCCAGCCTGGGAGGGCAGGGCTGCAGGGCCCCTCCATGCAGCATTGCCTAAGAGCCAATTTTGTGAGGATGCAATCATGCAAGGCCCCCTAGGAGTCATATTTGGCAACTACCCCTTTCCTTCCATAGGAACCTCTAGGGAGCGTAGGGCGAATGGAGGGAGAAGGGGGGGAAGCGGAAAAAAATGCTCCTCAGACCAGCTTTATGGGCATCCCTCCCTTCTGCTTAGAGGCTGGGTCGCAGTCTTATAACCAGGTCCATATCACCGCAGCTACTATGAAATGTGTGTATGCCACACCTTGTCTGGGACACACTAACAGATTTGTTGCAATGCAGGCCCCTATGACTGGTAGAACTGGTTCTATCGGGGCAAGCGAGGAGTGCTTCCATTTGCGGAGCAGGGCCAATCCTGGTCACACTTGAATGGGAAACCACAGGATTATTGATTAATGATTAGTTTAGTCCTTGTTTATTGCACTTCTGCACTGCCCTTTTCCAAGGGCTCTGGGCAGTACACAACAAGGTATATGACCGTTGTTTCTGTAATAGCATCGGAGCAGCCAGGCTGGACTGGGCCCACGGCCCATCTGGCCCAGCTCATCTTCACATAGTGGTCATCCAAATCACAGGGGCTAGAGATGCAGTCCCTTGTGCCTGCAGATCAACAACCCCTAAAGGACATCATTAATTTTTTCATTCACAGGACCTTTCAGGGACATTAATATCTATGTCGCCAGTCTAGCAGAACACAAATTGAAGTCCCCAGGAGACTCTCCGGCCTCAGATAGATTCCAAAGTCCAGAATGGAACAGGTCTCCTCTTTCCAACTGAGGCCTGGGTAAGACTAAATGTCTTTTTAATTTACACGACTGGGGTGTCCCTCTCATCACTTGGTATGCCCTCCCCGGCGAGGATACTTACTTCAGGGATGTGCTTGCTTACATATCATTCTCAACACGGGCAACTAACCGGAGGTCACATGCTCTCTCTCATGGGACATAGGATCCTCTGCTGGACCTTTATTTGACCTCGAATGTCCCACTATTGGGGAACACATTCATACTTTCTTTGCTGCTTTTATGCTTCTAGTTTGTACATTAGTAAGGCCTACAAATTACAGGAAGTACCACCTTAAGTGGCGCAGCAGGGAAATGCGTGACAAGCAGAAGGTTGACGGTTCGAATCCTCGCTGGTATGTATCCCAGACTATCGGGCAGCAGCGATATAGAAAGATGCTGAAAGGCATCATCTCATACTGCATGGAAGATGGCAATGGTAAACCCCTCCTGTATTCTACCAAAGACAACCACTGGGCTCTATGGTTGCCAGGAGTCGACACCGACTCGACGACTGGCGCAGCCACTCAGACATCTGTCCAAGAGAATGGTCCATACATCCAAGGGTCCGTCACCAGATCTCGGAACGCATGGGGGTTCCAGTGATGGACCTATTTGCAGTTTCCAACAACGCGAAGCTACCCTCTTTCATGTCCAGATTACCCGGCCAAGGGGCAACCACCGTGGATACGATGTCGAACCCATGGCCGAAGGGTCTTTTATACGTGTTTTCCCCGACTCCTCTCCTGACCTGAGTACGGCACAGTGTACGTCGGTTGGCAGGCCAATTGTTCTGCTCATCACCCTGTTTTGGCCCAGGAGACTGTGGCTTCCAGAACTGTTTCATCTGTCAGCGGAACCTCCCTGGGAGTTGCCCTCGGACCACAGACTTCTCTCTCAAGGCCCAGTTCACCATTCAGTCCCGGCCTGGTTACAACTCGCCATTTGGAGACTAGGCAGCGGCTGTTAAGCCAGCACGGGTATAGCATCCCACTGAGTACCCCTGGGGAACCCTTTTGCGTTGCATGGCCCGTCACTCCATTCCCTGGGACACTGCAACCTTACAACACCCCCTCCTGTTCCTGCAGGAGGGTCTAGAGAAGGGATTATGACACAAGACTCTTAACAGACAAGCGGCGTCCTTGGTCACCCTAATATCCGGTGGGTATACGTAGATCACCCAGTCGCACACTCATCTACCACATTTCCTGAGAGTCACCCCTCTGCTGTCTATGCCACCTGCACATAGGTTTCCCATGTGGGAATTACTTACTGTCCTCCATACTCTTCAGTCTCCTCTGTTTGAACCAACTCAAAGTGTCCTGAGTAGAGTTTTATCATTCCAGTTGGTTTTCCACGTGGTGGTCACAGCCACCAAGCGGTTTTCTGAACTGAGGGCCTCGTAGGTCAACAAGTCCTTCTTTATCTTCCTGGAAGTCACTCCATCTCATCCTAAAGAAAGACAGTGACACAGACTAGATGTCCGGCGCTGCTGTAAGGCGTAGATCAAGAGGTCAGCTTCCTTTAGAGTGTCGGATGCTATGTTCACTTCCTTCCATCCATGGTCTATGGGAACGGCTGTTTCGTCTGCAACGATCACAAGGTGGATAAAGGTCTTTATTGCTATAGCCTACGAGTCTCAGCATCTCAGGTCTCCCGCTCGCATCCCCGCACACTCAGCAAGGGCGGCAGCAACTTCGGCACCTTTCTCCACAAATGCATCTGTTGACAAGATATGCAGAACGGCTACTTGGGCCTCTCCACCCACCCTTACGAGGCACTATAAAATCGATGAGTATGCCTCAGCCTGGTCCTCCTTTGGTGGGAGGGACTTGCAGCAGGTTCTTCCATGTCAAAAGGCCAGAGCGCTCCCACACTAGTTGGCCAGCTATGGTATGTCCCATAGAGATGTCCCTGGCATCCTAGCAACTATGTATGGCTTCTGAGTCTCTCTCTCTCCCATGTTTTTCTGCACAGACTACAGCCCAGCACGAGGCCCTGCAAAATGCTGTGGCCCCCGTCTAGCTGCAGTCGGCTTAAACCAGTCCTATTGCCTAAGGCTGTCAAGGGGCTCCAAGTAAAGCCCATCTGGTTTGGCTTGGCCTTTGCTGAGCATCTGCACTGGAAGCTGGACGCTTCTTCCTCTACTGCCTGGTTTTGCTTCTGATGAGCTATATCTGCTACCAACTGCTGATCCTTGGAAAAACCTACTGGCAGGATCCTGATGACTGCATAGAGATGTCTCATTCTGTGCTCCAGTATCATAAGGGTAGTTGCTAGTCCACCACTCTCACCCCCAAATGTCAGCTGCTGTGGATCTTAGCTGCTCGGCCCTGTGGAGTCCTTATTCAATGACAAGGGTTATGTTTTCCTGCATATCCGGCAAAAACAAAGTGGGCAGCACAGATGACTTTTCTAGGGAGGGATACAGAAGCTGTTAGTTAACCACAGCTTCTTTTCCACTCCTGTTGCTCTCTCTCCTCCTTTTCAGAGACCTGGAGCAGCCCGTCAGTTTTTCCATAGGTATCCTCCCAGAAGGCTTAAGCAAGGAAAAGCTGGTCATCGAACTCGTTTCCGTCATCCTCAGTCTAAAATGTGAAGATCTGAACATCAGACTGAAGGCTCTCCAGAAGTTCTTCAGGATCCTCACAGCGGTCAAGTCTGATGTGAGTTCCTTGGTGGAGCCCTTTAGGCAACACAGCACTCCCAGCCCCTCCCAAGGCTTCCCCTCCCAGGCCCATCATGCAAGGCACCCGGCATGCCATAAGCCACCAGAATGCTTAGCACCTACATAGCATGTCTAGAGTATTTAATGCATTTCACAGAAGTGATCTCAGGAGACTATGCAACAACCCTGCAAAGATCGGCCACTATTATGATAACTAGGTGGCAGCTAGTGGGGCTGAGGCTGAGAGAAGCTTGCCAAAACAGCCAAGTGACTCCATGGTTGAGATGAAATTTGAACTGGGGTCTTTGCAAGGCATATTCTTAGACCTGATAGCAGCTCTCCAGCGATCCCCCTGTGTTATCCTTGTATGTACATCACAGCTAGAGACAGAGTGCCATGTCCCAAATCCCGCCTTTGCCTCAGAACACAAAGCCAGATCGTCAAAGCTCTGTTGTTCATAAATTAAAACTCCTTGAATCTCCTCATGCTTCATACCACTTCCTCTCTCTAAAGCATGTGGGGGGATTCTTCCCACCACTGTGTGAGCAGCTGCAAAATCTCACTCTTCCTAATAATTTTTTTTTTAAATTTTCCCCAGCCCTGTCTAGGGTTTCAATCCTATTCCCAGGATCTCACCTAGGTGGAAGACCCATTGAGCTCAGCAAGATTGATGTCTGAATATGCATGCATAGAATCAGGCTCCATGCATACATATAAGAGGCTGAAGTCAGTCTTCTTCTAAATCAGGTGATATCACACAACTCCCCCCAAAATATGACCACCACCCCCGCAACAAACTGACCCTCTTTTATCCCAAAACATCCACGCAGGACCCACTTTTAATTCCTGTCTGTCTCTTTCTTTGTGTACTTCTCTTCTTCTTTAAAAAGAACTTAAAGAAGAAGAAGTAGTGATGCTGCTGCTCCTGCAACACACATGGGCAATGGGGCTGTGACTCCGTTGTGGGTCACAATCCACAAATTAAAAAAGACAAACGGGGTAGACTGGACAGTGGATTTCTCTTGACTGTCACTGCCATTCACTGCTAGCACCAGAGATTCACATGGTTCTTTTAATGGTGATGTGTGTCCATGGCCAAAGGGCAAATGAGCCTGTAGCCACCTCTTCCCCACTAGGTGATTACCCGATAATGAGCAACACGGATGGGTTTTCCAGGCTAGTCAGAAGTGGCGTGTGAGGTGCAAAATGTCCCAGAGGATAAATCTAAAGTCCTGTTCTTGGAGCTGATGGTCCTTTACTCCTAACAGCCATTAATCTGTGTCTTTCCTCAGCCAACTGGACAGCTGCCTGATGAGCTGACTGGACGTCTGGTGGCAATGACTTGCCTCTGTGCTTTAGAGGACAACGGAGAGATCAGGGAGATGGCGGCAGAAGACCTGTGCAAGCTCCTGCCCATCCTGCGTCGTGGCGAACGTAAGTCCGAAAGGAACAAGATTTGCTGCCTGCCAAAATCACAGAACTTCATTACCCAAGCAGAACATTACCCAGTGTGATCAGAGCCCCAGGAAGTTCAGAGACTGCCAGATGGATGGCCCCGGCAGGGATACAGGTTCCTTCGGCTCACTTGCCACAACAGTTTCCAAATGGAGTTCTCTAGATAGTTCCAGAAGTAGCCAGGGATTGATTATTGGAGGGAACAGCTACGGCTAGCAGTGCTCAAATTTGCCCCCATAGCTGGGCCCTTAATGGCTGTTTGATCCAGAGCAGGTGATCTTGCACGCTTGCTCATTCCTGTGTACCAGGCTGCTTTGTAGAGCACAAGAGCAGAACTTCTACTGTCCTCTTGGCAGCTCAAGCCATAAGGCATGCTCTAAACAGAACTGCATTCTGTTTGGTGACAAACATGTGGGCCTGAAAAGACAGTAAATGGATTCCAGGTTCTGCTGTGACTCCATCTCTGGCTGGCAAGATCGCTCCAGGTTCTTTGTCGGATTGCTGCCAGGCTTTGCATGCTGGTTCAACCTAGGAGGGCAATCGTGTGTGAATCCAAAGCAGACCGCTCTCCTTCCTCCACCCAGAGAGGGTCAAGCAATAGAAAGACAATGGCAGGACTGAGACTCCCAATGGGAGGTAGATTGCTAGGAAGTGGTGCTGTCCAACCTAGGATGGAATGAGTGAGCTCCCATCCCTATTCCTTTCCATTGCAGAGGCGCTGATGTATACACCTTGGGGCGAGGACCTGGTGAAAAGAGCTCTCTCTGCCCTGGGACCAGCTACAGAACCCGACGCGTCTTTCTTCAGCGGCAGCTGCTACAACATTGCAACGGTGAGTGACGGATGAGTCAGAGGGTTTCTTGAATCCGTTTGAGTGTGTCTCTGAGTCCCACATCCTCCTTAAGAGCTGCCACACATTCACACACAATATTTAGTATTGAATATGCTAATAACCAAGGGAATAGTGTTTCCCAGGCATCAAGTGAGATCTGTTGGTTCTCTGTTGCTGGGACCGAGGACACATCTGGGTTATCCTTCCCGTAATCTCCAATGCAGGACAGTTGATTGGATAGAAATAGAAAGCTACGCCTACTTGTAGCTGAGGGGGATAACCACGCCCAATTTTTTTTTTGTCCTCGAAAGCTGCAGGCAGCAATTTTTATCTTCTCTCATATCTTTGCTATTTCTGATTGTTTCCTTAATGATTGCTCCTTTCCTATTCCCTTGTCTTCTTACCTTGAATATGTTATAACTTGAAAAGAAAGAAAAGAAAAGAAGAACCTACTTTCTTCTTTCTTCTGCTGGTCCCTCTGTTTTCCTCACTCCACTCCCGCGCTGCATGTGGTGATCGGGGCGATCAACACACTACAGCGTTCGCCTTCCGAAGGGGAAAGGTCCCCACGCTGACTTTCCAGGAGGGCCACGTTCAGGGAAAGCACAGTCGTCGGCCACGGCCGCCTGCGGGCCATTCGTGTGCCTGACCCTGGATGTGGAGAGTTCCTCAGCACCAGATATGGCCGCCTGCAGGCCGCTCGTACTGGCTGCGTCTCCGCCCCCTGTGCAAGCACCAGCAATTCAGGAGGTCCGGGAATCAGGCCGCCCACTGAGACTGCTCCTCACTTGCTCCTTGTGGGCCCAGCACCAACTTTACAAACAAACTGTGGAAAACCGTGAGTCCCCTGGGCAGTGGCTTTTCCTAGGTAAAAGGCGCCCAGTAGCTAATCCACTGCCCTCCTCAGCTGATATCAGGGCACTGGGTGTTTTTAAAGGAGCAGCTACACCTAAGATGGTGGCAGGGGGCCCTTATAAAATGGTTCAGTGTACCTCAGCTAATTTGGCAGGAAATGGAGAGAACAGGCCAGAATCCTTCCAGTCTACCAGTTCTAATTTACAAGCAGCAGAGGGCGCTGCAGGGACTGAGAATCAATCATCTCCCTTTGTCCCACAATTTAATTTGGTCAGGTCTGTTCCCCCTGAGTGGCAGGCACGGTTTTAAAATGCCATAATTGACACTATTTACCAGATAAGACCTGCTAAGAAACAAAGGGGATCCAGAAACCACCACCCCCCAAACCCCTCTTCCGTCATGTAGATCTCTAGGTGACTTAGGTCAGATTGGTTCAACCTCCGCAGTAATGCAGCTGCCCTGCATGTCCAAGTTCTTGCACTGTGTCTGGCATTCACAGTTCCCCATATGAATGGATCATGTGTGCCACAATCCTCTGTAACATTACACAGGTTGCAAGGTGTACAGCTGTTTCATGCCAGTCCCTATTGAGGAAGGAGCACATGAATCCGAGTGCTTGTGCTCTTCCCGCATTACTAGCTGCTCACACAAACAAGAGGATGCTCTTGTTACTCTTGGTAGCGAAATAGGTTTGTGATGCCTTTGCATCCACCCTGCCTAGGACAGTGAAAGCCCTTGAGCCAGCCTTGCTTCCCAGTGCCTTATGCATAACCCTCTTCTTACCTGACAGTTGGAGGAACTTCTGGACCAATTGTTCATCCGGTTGAAGGACAGAGTCCCACATGGTCAAGACGTAGCCTTGCTAGCCTTCCCCATCTTGGCAGTAGATCATCTTGAGGAGGTGGTGCTATACCTCCTCAAACACCCTTTCAGGTATGGAGCATGCTGGAGCTTGTACTAATTTGGGTGACCCCCTTGGGGATCTGTGGGGCTTCCCCAAAAAGCATCTTTCTCCCTGCTGCTGATGCAACCCAGGGTGTGCTTCCCAGCAGATGCATCAGTTGTGCCCCTTTGTCCTCCCTGCTGGCCTGGCCTACAGTACATGGAAACTGGGGGTGGTCTAGGGCTGGGGTGGCGATATGGGACTCACAGTCTGGGCTGGGCCCCGGGAGAGTCTTGCCTTGGCCCTGGCAGCCCTTCCAAACTTTTCAAACCACTTTGAGAACTTTTGTTGAAGAGCAGAATATGTGAATAGTAGTGATCAAGGTATGGTTAAGCATTTGGCCCCAGTGTAACGTAAAGAACATATTTTTTTCTTTCCGATTGGTAAGAAATACAGATATTTCTACTACACTGTAGCTTTTACAACTCTGTTTTTCGTTGTGAACTAGCAGGGATGTGATAGATACACGTGTGTGTAGTGCGCTGCTTGACAGCATGTGCCCCACAACTGTGAATCTTGCACCGCAAAGCTATGGAGCGTGGTGACCTGGTAGAGGGTCAGCGCATGAGCCTGGGTGACTGTCTGGAGAAGAATGTGCTCCCCCCAGTGCAGAAGCTGAACATGCCTGGTCTGTGGGGTCTGACTGCTTATCCTGTCTTTCCATTTGCAGCAAATGGAAAGCACTGGCAGGCAATATTCAGTGCTGCTGACCACAGCCGGATACTCGATGAGGTGGCAAAATTGATGCCGGAGTGCAGCAGAGTTGCGGTAAGGAATTGGAAACCGCCTTCGGGTCCCCTGCTTCTCATCTGCTTAACCAGAGCTGCATCTATCCTGCCATTGCACAAGCAGAGAGAAGCTAAAAAGAAACAAAAAAGAAGAAATGCCCCAAAGATGGGTGCCCGCCTTCTTCCCCAAGATTGGCTGCAATTGGCTGCAAAATTACTACATTGGCTCAATTCTCCCTAAATGGGGGAGTGTATCTGTTGATGCTGGGTTGCTCCTCCCACCTGCTCTGAGACAGGGCCAATCAGGTGACAACAGGGCTCTCAATACATTGATCACCCATTCAAATCTCTAAGGTAGGCCTGCACAACTCAAATGACCTGGTGGGCCGCAACTGACCATGACATGGCTCATGGGGGCCAAAGTCAATTTTTAGGGTACTGATTATTAAATTAACACCTAATATCAATCAATTAATTAAATAAAATTAAATTGAAATTAATTAAAATGAATTTAATTAAAATTTAACTTTTGAACTTCTGGCTGGGAAGAATTAATTTAAAATAAAATAAAATAAATTGAATTAAGAATTCTAATAAAATATATATAATGCAACCTGTACAAAATACATAATAAAATGCATTGTTCTTCCTTTCCACCTCTCCCAAAATGGGGCAGTCTTGGGGAGAGAGAGGGAGAGAAGGAGAGGGAGAGAGAGAGAGAGAATGGAGCAGGCTTGGAGAGAGAGAGAGAGAGAGAGAGAGAGAGAGAGAGAGAGAGAGAGAATGGAGCAGTCTTGGAGAGAGAAAGAGAATGGAGCAGTCTTGGAGAGAGAGAGAGAATGGAGAAGTCTTGGCGCGAGAGAGAGAGAGAATGGAGCAGGCTTGGAGAGAGAGAGAGAGAGAGAGAGAATGCAGTAGTCTTGGAGAGAGAGAGAGAATGGAGCAGTCTTGGAGAGAGAGAGAGAATGGAGCAGTCTTGGCAAGAGAGAGAGAGAATGCAGCAGTCTTGGCAAGAGAGAGAGAGAGAGAATGCAGCAGTCTTGGCAAGAGAGAGAGAGAGAATGCAGCAGTCTTGGCAAAAGAAAGAGAGAGAATGCAGCAGTCTTGGCGAGAGAGAGAGAGAGAGAGAGCAGTAGTCTTGGCGAGAGAGAAAGAGAGAGAGTAGTAGTCTTGGCGAGAGAGAGAAACAGACACAGAGAGAGAGAGCAGTCTTGGAGAGAGAGAGAGAATGGAGCAGTCTTGGCAAGAGAGAGAGAGAATGCAGCAGTCTTGGCAAGAGAGAGAGAGAGAGAATGCAGCAGTCTTGGCAAGAGAGAGAGAGAGAATGCAGCAGTCTTGGCAAAAGAAAGAGAGAGAATGCAGCAGTCTTGGCGAGAGAGAGAGAGAGAGAGAGAGCAGTAGTCTTGGCGAGAGAGAAAGAGAGAGAGAGCAGTAGTCTTGGCGAGAGAGAGAAACAGACACAGAGAGAGAGAGCAGTCTTGGAGAGAGAGAGAGAATGGAGGAGTCTTGGAGAGAGAGAGAGAATGGAGCAGTATTGGAGGGAGAAAGAGAGAGAATGCAGCAGTCATGGCGAGAGAGAGAGAAAGAGAGAATGCAGCAGTCTTTGCAAAAGAGAGAGAGAGAGAATGCAGCAGTCTTGGCGAGAGAGAGAGAGAATGCAGCAGACTTGGCAAGAGAGAGAGAGAGAATGCAGCAGGCTTGGCAAGAGAGAGAGAGAGAAAATGCAGCAGTCTTGGCAAGAGAGAGAGAGAGAATGCAGCGGTCTTGGCGAGAGGGAGAGAGAAAGAGAATGCAGCAGTCTTGGCGAGAGAGAGAGAGAGAATGCAGCAGTCTTGGCGAGAGAGAGAGAGAGAGAGGGGGGGAGAGAGAGAGAATGCAGCAGTCTTGGCGAGAGAGAGAGAGAGAATGCAGCAGTCTTGGCGAGAGAGGGAGAGAGAGAGAGAATGCAGCAGTCTTGGTGAGAGAGAGAGAGAGAATGCAGCAGTCTTGGCGAGAGAGAGAGAGAGAGAGAGAAAATGCAGCAGTCTTGGCGAGATGGAGAGAGAGAGAGAGAGAATGCAGCAGTCTTGGCGAGAGAGAGAGAGAGAGAGAGAGAGAGAGAGAGAGAGAGAGAGAGAGAATGGACCAGTCTTGGTGAGAGAGAGAGAGAATGCAGCAGTCTTGGCGAGAGGGGAGAGAGAGAGAATGGATCAGTCTTGGTGAGAGAGAGAGAGAATGCAGCAGTCTTGGCGAGGGGGGGAGAGAGAGAGAATGGAGCAGTTTTGGTGATAGAGCGAGCATGCAGCAGTCTTGGCGCGAGAGAGAGAGAGAGAGAGAGAGAGAGAGAGAGAGAATGCAGCAGTCTTTGCGAGAGAGGGAGAGAGAGAATGAAGCAGTCTTGGCGAGAGAGGGAGAGAGAGAATGAAGCAGTCTTGGGGAGAGAGGGAGAGAGAGAATGAAGCACTCTTGGCGAGAGAGAGAGAGAGAGAGAGAATGCAGCAGACTTGGCGAGAGAGAGAGAGAGAGAGAGAATGCAGCAGACTTGGCGAGAGAGAGAGAGAGAGAGAGAATGCAGCAGACTTGGCGAGAGAGAGAGAGAGAGAATGCAGCAGTCTTGGCGAGAGAGGGAGAGAGAGAATGAAGCAGTCTTGGAGAGAGAGAGAGAGAGAATGCAGCGGTCTTGGCGAGAGGGAGAGAGAAAGAGAATGCAGCAGTCTTGGCGAGAGAGAGAGAGAGAGAGAGAATGCAGCAGTCTTGGTGAGAGAGAGAGAGAGAGAGAATGCAGCAGTCTTGGTGAGAGAGAGAGAGAGAGTGAGAGAATGCAGCAGTCTTGGCGGGAGAGAGAGAGAATGCAGCAGTCTTGGCGAGAGAGAGAAACAGACACAGAGAGAGAGAGCAGTCTTGGAGAGAGAGAGAGAATGGAGGAGTCTTGGAGAGAGAGAAAGAATGGAGCAGTATTGGAGGGAGAAAGAGAGAGAATGCAGCAGTCATGGCGAGAGAGAGAGAAAGAGAGAATGCAGCAGTCTTGGCAAGAGAGAGAGAGAGAGAATGCAGCAGTCTTGGCGAGAGAGAGAGAGAATGCAGCAGACTTGGCAAGAGAGAGAGAGAGAATGCAGCAGGCTTGGCAAGAGAGAGAGAGAGAAAATGCAGCAGTCTTGGCAAGAGAGAGAGAGAGAATGCAGCGGTCTTGGCGAGAGGGAGAGAGAAAGAGAATGCAGCAGTCTTGGCGAGAGAGAGAGAGAGAGAGAGAGAATGCAGCAGTCTTGGTGAGAGAGAGAGAGAGAGAGAGAATGCAGCAGTCTTGGCGGGAGAGAGAGAGAGTGAGAGAATGCAGCAGTCTTGGCGGGAGAGAGAGAGAATGCAGCAGTCTTGGCGAGAGAGAGAGAGAATGCAGCAGTCTTGGCGAGAGAGAGAGAGAGAATGGGGCAGTCATGGCGAGAGAGAGAGAGAGAACGGGGCAGTCATGGCGAGAGAGAGAGAGAGAGAGAATGCAGCAGTCGTGGAGAGAGAGAATGCAGCAGTACTGGCGAGAGGGAGAGAGAGAGAGAGAATGTAGCAGTTTTGGCGAGAGAGAGAGAGAATGGAGCAGTCTTGGCGAGAGGGGGAGAGAGAGAGAATGGAGCAGTCTTGGAGAGAGAGAGAGAGAGAGAGAGAGAGAGAGAGAATGCAGCAGTCTTGGCGAGAGAGAGAGAGAGAGAGAATGCAGCAGTCTTGGGGAGAGAGAGAGAGAGAATGCAGCAGTCTTGGCAAGAGGGGGAGAGAGAGAGAATGGAGCAGTCTTGGCGATAGAGAGAGAATGTAGCAGTCTTGGCGAGAGAGAGAGAGAGAGAGGGAGAGAGAGAGAATGCAGCAGTCTTGGCGAGAGAGAGAGAGAGAGAGAATGGACCAGTCTTGGTGAGAGAGAGAGAGAATGCAGCAGTCTTGGCGAGAGGGGAGAGAGAGAGAATGGATCAGTCTTGGTGAGAGAGAGAGAGAATGCAGCAGTCTTGGAGAGAGAGAATGCAGCAGTCTTGGCGAGGGGGGGAGGGAGAGAGAATGGAGCAGTTTTGGCGATAGAGCGAGCATGCAGCAGTCTTGGCGAGAGAGAGAGAGAGAGAGAATGGATCAGTCTTGGCGAGAGAGGGGGAGAGAGAGACAATGGAGCAGTCTTGGCCCGCGAGAGAGAGAGAGACAATGGAGCAGTCTTGGCGACAGGGGGAGAGAGAGACAATGGAGCAGTCTTGGCGAGAGAGAGAGAGAGAGAATGCAGCAGTCTTGGCGAGAGAGGGAAAGAGAGAATACAGCAGTCTTGGCGAGAGAGGGAGAGAGAGAATGAAGCAGTCTTGGCGAGAGAGAGAGAGAGAGAATGAAGCAGTCTTGGCGAGGGAGGGAGAGAGAGAGAGAGAGAGAATGCAGCAGTCTTGGAGAGAGAGAGAGAGAGAGAGAGAATGAAGCAGTCTTGGCGAGAGAGGGAGAGAGAGAGAATGCAGCAGTCTTGGGGAGAGAGAGAGAGAATGCAGCAGTCTTGGATAGAGAGAATGCAGCAGTCTCGGCGAGAGAGGGAGAGAGAGAGAATGGATCAGTCTTGGCGAGAGAGAGAGAGAGAGAGAGAGAGAGAGAGAGAGAGAGAATGCAGCAGTCTTGGAGAGAGAGAATGCAGCAGTCTTGGCGAGAGGGGGAGAGAGAGAATGCAGCAGTCTTGGCGAGAGAGAGAATGGAGCTGTCTTGGCGAGAGAGGGGGAGAGAGAGACAATGGAGCAGTCTTGGAGAGAGAAAGAGAGAGAGAGAGAGAATGAATGCAGCAGTCTTGGCGAGAGAGAGAGAGAGAGAGAATGAATGCAGCAGTCTTGGCGAGAGAGAGAGAGAATGCAGCAGTCTTAGCTAGAGAGAGAGAGAGAGAGAGAATGCAGCAATCTTGGCGGGAGGGGGAGAGAGAGAGAGAGAGAATGCAGCAGTCTTGGCGAGAGGGGGAGAGAGAGAATGCAACAGTCTTGGCGAGAGAGAGAATGGAGCTGTCTTGGCGAGAGAGGGGGAAAGAGAGACAATGGAGCAGTCTTGGCGCGCGCGCACGCGCGCGAGAGAGACAATGGAGCAGTCTTGGAGAGAGAAAGAGAGAGAGAGAGAGAGAGAGAATGAATGCAGCAGTCTTGGCGAGAGAGAGAGAGAGAGAGAATGAATGCAGCAGTCTTGGCGAGAGAGAGAGAGAATGCAGCAGTCTTAGCTAGAGAGAGAGAGAGAGAGAGAGAATGCAGCAGTCTTGGCGAGAGGGGGAGAGAGAGAGAGAGAGAGAATGCAGCAGTCTTGGCGAGAGAGAGAGAGAATGCAGCAGTCTTGGGGAGAGAGAGAGAGAGAGAATTCAGCAGTCTTGGCGAGAGAGAGAGAGAGTAAATGCAGCAGTCTTGGCGGGAGAGAGAGAGAGAGACAATGCAGCAGTCTTGGCGAGAGGGGGAGAGAGAGAGAATGAAGCAGTCTTGGCGAGAGAGAGGGAGAGAGAGAATGCAGCAGTCTTGAAGAGAGAGAGAGAGAGAATGTAGCAGTCTTAAAGAGAGAGAGAGAGAGAATGCAGCAGTCTTGGAGAGAGAGAGAGAGAATGCAGCAGTCTTGGAAAGAGAGAGAGAGAGAGAGATTGCAGCAGTCTTGGAGAGAGAGAGAGAGAGAGAGAGAGAGAGAGAGAGAATGCAGCAGTCTTGGAGAGAGAGAGAGAGAGAGAATGAAGCAGTCTTGGCGAGAGAGGGAGAGAGAGAGAGAGAGAGAATGCAGCAGTCTTGGCGAGAGAGAGAGAGAGAGAGAGAAAATGCAGCAGTCTTGGCGAGATGGAGAGAGAGAGAGAGAGAATGCAGCAGTCTTGGCGAGAGAGAGAGAGAGAGAGAGAGAGAGAGAGAGAGAGAGAGAGAGAATGGACCAGTCTTGGTGAGAGAGAGAGAGAATGCAGCAGTCTTGGCGAGAGGGGAGAGAGAGAGAATGGATCAGTCTTGGTGAGAGAGAGAGAGAATGCAGCAGTCTTGGAGAGAGAGAATGCAGCAGTCTTGGCGAGGGGGGGAGAGAGAGAGAATGGAGCAGTTTTGGCGATAGAGCGAGCATGCAGCAGTCTTGGCGAGAGAGAGAGAGAGAGAGAATGCAGCAGTCTTGGCGAGAGAGAGAGAGAGAGAGAGAGAGAGAGAGAGAGAGAGAGAGAGAGAATGCAGAAGTCTTTGCGAGAGAGGGAGAGAGAGAATGAAGCAGTCTTGGCGAGAGAGGGAGAGAGAGAATGCAGCAGTCTTGGGGAGAGAGGGAGAGAGAGAATGAAGCAGTCTTGGGGAGAGAGGGAGAGAGAGAGAGAGAATGCAGCAGACTTGGCGAGAGAGAGAGAGAGAATGCAGCAGTCTTGGCGAGAGAGGGAGAGAGAGAATGCAGCAGTCTTGGGGAGAGAGGGAGAGAGAGAATGAAGCAGTCTTGGAGAGAGAGAGAGAGAGAGAGAGAGAGAGAGAGAGAGAGAATGCAGCAGACTTGGCGAGAGAGAGAGAGAGAGAATGCAGCAGTCTTGGTGAAAGGGGAGAGAGAGAGAATGGATCAGTCTTGGCGAGAGAGTGAGAGAGAGAGAGAGAGAGAGAGAGTGCAACAGTCTTGGCGAGAGATAGAGAGAATGCAGCAGTCTTGAAGAGAGAGAGAGAGAGAATGCTGTAGTCTTGGCGAGAGAGAGAGAGAGAGAGGATGCAGCAGTCTTCGGGAGAGAGAGAGAGAGAATGCATCAGTCTTGGATAGAGAGAATGAAGCAGTCTTGGCGAGAGGGGGAGAGAGAGAGAATGGATCAGTCTTGGCGAGAGAGGGGGAGAGAGAGACAATGGAGCAGTCTTGGCCCGCGAGAGAGAGAGAGACAATGGAGCAGTCTTGGCGAGAGGGGGAGAGAGAGACAATGGAGCAGTCTTGGCGAGAGAGAGAGAGAGAGAATGCAGCAGTCTTGGTGAGAGAGGGAAAGAGAGAATACAGCAGTCTTGGCGAGAGAGGGAGAGAGAGAATGAAGCAGTCTTGGCGAGAGAGAGAGAGAGAGAATGAAGCAGTCTTGGCGAGGGAGGGAGAGAGAGAGAGAGAGAGAATGCAGCAGTCTTGGAGAGAGAGAGAGAGAGAGAGAGAGAATGCAGCAGTCTTGGCGAGAGAGAGAGAGAATGCAGCAGTCTTGGCGAGAGAGAGAGAGAGAGAGAGAATGCAGCAGTCTTGGCGAGAGAGAGAGAGAGGATGCAGCAGTCTTGGGGAGAGAGAGAGAGAATGCAGCAGTCTTGGATAGAGAGAATGCAGCAGTCTCGGCGAGAGAGGGAGAGAGAGAGAATGGATCAGTCTTGGCGAGAGAGAGAGAGAGAGAGAGAGAGAGAGAGAGAGAGAGAGAGAATGCAGCAGTCTTGGAGAGAGAGAATGCAGCAGTCTTGGCGAGAGGGGGAGAGAGAGAATGCAGCAGTCTTGGCGAGAGAGAGGATGGAGCTGTCTTGGCGAGAGAGGGGGAGAGAGAGACAATGGAGCAGTCTTGGAGAGAGAAAGAGAGAGAGAGAGAGAATGAATGCAGCAGTCTTGGCGAGAGAGAGAGAGAGAATGAATGCAGCAGTCTTGGCGAGAGAGAGAGAGAATGCAGCAGTCTTAGCTAGAGAGAGAGAGAGAGAGAGAATGCAGCAATCTTGGCGGGAGGGGGAGAGAGAGAGAGAGAGAATGCAGCAGTCTTGGCGAGAGGGGGAGAGAGAGAGAATGGATCAGTCTTGGCGAAAGAGTGAGAGAGAGAGAGAGAGAGAATGCAGAAGTCTTGGCGAGAGAGAGAGAGAATGCAGCAGTCTTGGGGAGAGAGAGAGAGAGAGAATTCAGCAGTCTTGGCGAGAGAGAGAGAGAGTAAATGCAGCAGTCTTGGCGGGAGAGAGAGAGAGAGACAATGCAGCAGTCTTGGCGAGAGGGGGAGAGAGAGAGAATGAAGCAGTCTTGGCGAGAGAGAGGGAGAGAGAGAATGCAGCAGTCTTGAAGAGAGAGAGAGAGAGAATGTAGCAGTCTTAAAGAGAGAGAGAGAGAATGCAGCAGTCTTGGAGAGAGAGAGAGAGAATGCAGCAGTCTTGGAAAGAGAGAGAGAGAGAGAGAGAGAGAGAATGCAGCAGTCTTGGAGAGAGAGAGAGAGAGAGAGAATGCAGCAGTCTTGGAGAGAGAGAGAGAGAGAGAGAGAGAGAATGAAGCAGTCTTGGCGAGAGAGGGAGAGAGGGAGAGAGAGAGAATGCAGCAGTCTTGGAGAGAGAGAGAGAGAGAGAGAGAGAGAGAATGCAGCAGTCTTGGCGAGACAGGGAGAGAGAGAGAATGCAGCAGTCTTGGCGAGAGAGAGAGAGAATGCAGCAGTCTTGAAGAGAGAGGGAGAGAGAGAGAATGCAGTAGTCTTGGCGAGAGAGAGAGAGAGGATGCAGCAGTCTTGGGGAGAGAAAGAGAGAATGCAGCAGTCTTGGAGAGAGAGAGAGAGAGAGAGAGAGAGAGAGAGAGAGAATGCAGCAGTCTTGGAGAGAGAGAATGCAGCAGTCTTGGCGAGAGGGGGAGAGAGAGAATGCAACAGTCTTGGCGAGAGAGAGAATGGAGCTGTCTTGGCGAGAGAGGGGGAGAGAGAGACAATGGAGCAGTCTTGGCGCGCGCGCACGCGCGCGAGAGAGACAATGGAGCAGTCTTGGAGAGAGAAAGAGAGAGAGAGAGAGAGAATGAATGCAGCAGTCTTGGCGAGAGAGAGAGAGAGAGAGAGAGAATGAATGCAACAGTCTTGGCGAGAGAGAGAGAGAATGCAGCAGTCTTAGCTAGAGAGAGAGAGAGAGAGAGAGAGAATGCAGCAGTCTTGGCGAGAGGGGGAGAGAGAGAGAGAGAGAGAATGCAGCAGTCTTGGCGAGAGGGGGAGAGAGAGAGAATGGATCAGTCTTGGCGAAAGAGTGAGAGAGAGAGAGAGAGAGAGAATGCAGAAGTCTTGGGGGGAGAGAGAGAGAGAGAATTCAGCAGTCTTGGCGAGAGAGAGAGAGAGTAAATGCAGCAGTCTTGGCGGGAGAGAGAGAGAGAGACAATGCAGCAGTCTTGGCGAGAGGGGGAGAGAGAGAGAATGAAGCAGTCTTGGCGAGAGAGAGGGAGAGAGAGAATGCAGCAGTCTTGAAGAGAGAGAGAGAGAGAATGTAGCAGTCTTAAAGAGAGAGAGAGAGAGAATGCAGCAGTCTTAAAGAGAGAGAGAGAGAGAATGCAGCAGTCTTGGAGAGAGAGAGAGAGAGAATGCAGCAGTCTTGGAGAGAGAGAGAGAGAATGCAGCAGTCTTGGAAAGAGAGAGAGAGAGAGAGAGAATGCAGCAGTCTTGGAGAGAGAGAGAGAGAGAGAGAGAGAATGAAGCAGTCTTGGCGAGAGAGGGAGAGAGAGAGAGAGAGAATGCAGCAGTCTTGGAGAGAGAGAGAGAGAGAAAGAGTGAGAATGAAGCAGTCTTGGCGAGAGAGGGAAAGAGAGAGAATGCAGCAGTCTTGAAGAGAGAGAGAGAGAGAGAGAAAATGCAGTAGTCTTGGCGAGAGAGAGAGAGAGGATGCAGCAGTCTTGGGGAGAGAGAGAGAGAATGCAGCAGTCTTGGATAGAGAGAATGCAGCAGTCTCGGCGAGAGAGGGAGAGAGAGAGAATGGATCAGTCTTGGCGAGAGAGAGAGAGAGAGAGAATGCAGCAGTCTTGGAGAGAGAGAATGCAGCAGTCTTGGAGAGAGAGAATGCAGCAGTCTTGGCGAGAGGGGGAGAGAGAGAATGCAGCAGTCTTGGCGAGAGAGAGGGAGAGAGAGAATGCAGCAGTCTTGAAGAGAGAGAGAGAGAGAATGTGGCAGTCTTAAAGAGAGAGAGAGAGAGAATGCAGCAGTCTTGGAGAGAGAGAGAGAGAATTCAGCAGTCTTGGCGAGAGAGAGAGAGAGTAAATGCAGCAGTCTTGGCGGGAGAGAGAGAGAGAGACAATGCAGCAGTCTTGGCGAGAGGGGGAGAGAGAGAGAATGAAGCAGTCTTGGCGAGAGAGAGGGAGAGAGAGAATGCAGCAGTCTTGAAGAGAGAGAGAGAGAGAATGTAGCAGTCTTAAAGAGAGAGAGAGAGAGAATGCAGCAGTCTTGGAGAGAGAAAGAGAGAATGCAGCAGTCTTGGAAAGAGAGAGAGAGAGAGAGAGAGAATGCAGCAGTCTTGGAGAGAGAGAGAGAGAGAGAGAGAGAGAGAGAATGAAGCAGTCTTGGCGAGAGAGGGAGAGAGAGAGAGAGAATGCAGC